>NC_044307.1:88518830-88728830 GCF_007474595.2 Lynx canadensis
CAGAGTAGAAATTACAGCTATTCAGCCATCAGAAACCAACATTTATTGATTCATATTATACGTGAATACTGCTGTAGATATTAAATTCATGGCCTCTTTCAATCTTCATAATAACTCTGTGAGCTAAGTATTATTTACCTTATTTCATAGGAGAGAGAGATGTGAAATATTTGGCTCAACAATATGTAGATAAGAAGGTAGAACAGTCCTTCAACTCAGGCCATCATGTCACAAGCCATGACACATCCATACTCTCCCAACCTCCATGAGACCCATGTGAGGTCTAATAACAGCATTTATGATTATCTAAATGGCCTACAGAGCAATTTAAGTTTTTTTAATTTAATTTTTTTAACATTTATTTATTTTCAAGAGACAGAGTACAAGTGGTGGAGGGGCAGAGAGAGAGGAAGACACAGAATCTGAAGCAAGCTCCAGGATCTGAGCTGTCAGTGCAGAGCCCGACATGGGGCTTGCACCCACCAACCTTGAGATCATGATCTGAGCTGAAGTTGGACGCTTAACCAACTGAGCCACCCAGGCACCCCAAAGCAATTTAAGTTTTAATTGAAGAAGCAACCCTTGCCCCTAAGCTTCTTTCAGTTCTCAGTAAGACTCTCCATATTCTTTTGAACAGTGATTCTCAAATGGAAGCAAACATCTGGAATTAGCTAAAAGAATCAACTAGAAGCTTTGTTGAACAGAGATTCCTGGGCTCCATCCAACATTCTTGATTCAGTAAGTCTGGGTAGGCTTAAGAATTTGCATTTTAAACAAGTTATAGGTTATACCGATATTGCCAATTTGAGGCTGTAAGTCGTGAAAAAATGGAGGTGTTAGTATGTTTCCAAGATTTGGGGCTGAGCAATTAAAAGAATGAAATTGACATTGACTGTTACGGGAAAGACACAAGTGAAGCATTTTTAGTTTCAGAAATAATGAACTTGAGCTATCTATTTGATATCCAGCTAGAAGAACCAGGCAGATAGCTAGATTTATATAGCCAAGCTGGAGATATAAACTTACGAGTTGTTGTAGTATAGATAATATTTATGGCATCAAATTGGATGAGATCACTAATTTAGTATGGAAAGAACAGAAGAAAACCAAGGACTGAGCTCTGGTCATGCCAGGTTTGGGATGAAGAGCAGAATGAGTATAGAATGCTGAGAGAGAAGAAACACTAAAGTAGGAGAGAGCCAACACAGTTCAGTGTCCCAGAAGGCAGGTGAACTGATTTCTTTTTTAAAAGGATTACCCTGGGAGGCACCTGGGCAATTCAGGTGGTTAAATGTCTGACTTTGGCTCAGGTCATGATGTCACGGCTTGTGAGTTCAAGCCCCACATCAGGCTCTGTGCTGACAGATCCTCTCTCTCTCTCTCTCTCTCTCTCTCTCTCTCTCTCTCTCTCTGCCCTTCCCCCATTCATGCTCTGTCTCTGTCTCTAAAAATAAATGAACATTAAGAAAAATAAAAAAATAAATAAAAGGATTACCCTGGGCCTCTGTATTAAGAATAGACTTTAGTTGGCCATGGTGGAAACAGGAAAACCAGTTAGTGAATATTCTAATAATCTTATTTTTTTTAATATATGAAATTTATTGTCAAATTGGTTTCCATACAACACCCAGTGCTCATCCCAAAAGGTGCCCTCCTCAATACCCATCACCCACCCTCCCCTCCCTCCCACCCCCCATCAACCCTCGGTTTGTTCTCAGTTTTTAACAGTCTCTTATGCTTTGGCTCTCTCCCACTCTAACCTCTTTTTTTTTTCCTTCCCCTCCCCCATGGGTTTCTGTTAAGTTTCTCAGGATCCACATAAGAGTGAAACCATATGGTATCTGTCTTTCTCTGTATGGCTTATTTCACTTAGCATCACACTCTCCAGTTCCATCCACGTTGCTACAAAAGGCCATATTTCATTTTTTCTCATTGCCACGTAGTATTCCATTGTGTATATAAACCACAATTTCTTTATCCATTCATCAGTTGATGGACATTTAGGCTCTTTCCATAATTTGGCTATTGTTGAGAGTGCTGCTATGAACATTGGGGTACAAGTGCCCCTATGCATCAGTACTCCTGTATCCCTTGGATAAATTCCTAGCAGTGCTATTGCTGGGTCATAGGGTAGGTCTATTTTTAATTTTCTGAGGAACCTCCACACTGTTTTCCAGAGCGGCTGCACCAGTTTGCATTCCCACCAACAGTGCAAGAGGGTTCCCGTTTCTCCACATCCTCTCCAGCATCTATAGTCTCCTGATGTGTTCATTTTGGTCACTCTGACTGGCGTGAGGTGATACCTGAGTGTGGTTTTGATTTGTATTTCCCTGATAAGGAGCGACGTTGAACATCTTTTCATGTGCCTGTTGGCCATCCGGATGTCTTCTTTAGAGAAGTGTCTATTCATGTTTTCTGCCCATTTCTTCACTGGGTTATTTGTTTTTCGGGTGTGGAGTTTGCTGAGCTCTTTATAGATTTTGGATACTAGCCCTTTGTCCGATATGTCATTTGCAAATATCTTTTCCCATTCCGTTGGTTGCCTTTTAGTTTTGTTGGTTGTTTCCTTTGCTGTGCAGAAGCTTTTTATCTTCATAAGGTCCCAGTAATTCACTTTTGCTTTTAATTCCCTTGCCTTTGGGGATGTGTCGAGTAAGAGATTGCTACGGCTGAGGTCAGAGAGGTCTTTTCCTGCTTTCTCCTCTAAGGTTTTGATGGTTTCCTGTCTCACATTCAGGTCCTTTATCCATTTTGAGTTTATTTTTGTGAGTGGTGTGAGAAAGTGGTCTAGTTTCAACCTTCTGCATGTTGCTGTCCAGTTCTCCCAGCACCATTTGTTAAAGAGGCTGTCTTTTTTCCATTGGATGTTCTTTCCTGCTTTGTCAAAGATGAGTTGGCCATACGTTTGTGGGTCTAGTTCTGGGGTTTCTATTCTATTCCATTGGTCTATGTGTCTGTTTTGTGCCATCTAATAATCTTAGATGGGAAATATTTATGTTTTGGTTCAGAGTGGTAGCGGTAGAAATAGTTAAAGGTTTCGTATGACATATTTTGAACGGAACTGCCGAGGTTTGCAGCAAGATTGCTTATGTAATATGAAAGATGGAAGTGACAAGTTCTTTTGGTTACAACAACTGAAAATATGAGTTATCATTTACTGAGATGAGGGAAATAGGAAGTAAGAACAAGTTTTGTTGAAAACATGATGATTTAGTTTTATTGTATCTTATAGTTGTGATTTATATTAGATAGATATCCAAGTAAAGATGTCCATGTTGTTGCAGGATATCCTCCTTTTTTATGGCTGAATAATATTCCTGTGTGTGTGTGTGTGTGTGTGTGTGTGTGTGTGTATGCACCACATTTACTTATCCACTCATCTGCTAATGGACAGTTGGGTTATTTTCACATCTTGGCTATTGTAAATACTGATACTATGAACCTGGGGATAGGGATGCAGAATCTCTTTGATGTCTTGTTTTCCTTTCCTTTGTATGTATTCCCAGAAGTGAAATTGCTGGATCATAAGGCAATTCTATTTTTAATTTACTGAGTAAACTCCATACGGTTTTACGTAGTTGTTTCCATGTGCAGTCCCACCAACAGTGCACAAGGGTATACTTTTCTCCATATTCTTGACAATATTTGTTATCTATTGTCTTTTTTGGTGTTAGCTCTTCTAACAGGCATGAGGTCTATGTCATTGTTTTGATTTGCATGTCCCTTTTGATTAGTGATGTTGAGCACCTTTTCATATACTGTTGGCCATTCATTTATCTTCTTTTGGAAAAATTTCTATTCAGGAACTGTGCCATTTTTAATTCAATGATTATGATGATGATGATTACTTTTGCTATAGAGTTATATGAATTCTTCATATATTTTGGATATTAACCCCTTATCAGATATGTGGTTTGCAATTTTTTTCCTTTTCTCATGTTTTATGTTCATTTTGTTGATTATTTCCTTTACTGTGCAGAAGACTTTTAGTTCAATGTAGTCCCACTTGTCTATTTTTTTTTTTTTTGCTGCTTGTGTTTTAGGTTGTCAGATCCCAAAAAATCATTGCTAAGACTTATGTCAAAGAGCTTTTCAGATTTCCAGTCTTACATTTAAGACTTTAGTCCATTTTGAGTTAATTTTTGTGAGTAATATGAGATAGGGGTCTAGTTTCATTCTTTTACATATGAATATCCAATTTTCCCCATATCATTTGTTGAAGAAACAGTGTTTGTGTGTGTGTGTGTGTGTGTGTGTGTGTGTGTGTGTATTCTTGGCTCCATTGAGTATTCTTGGCTCCCCTGTAAAATATTAGTTGACCACATTTTTTGTCTGTTTTTAGAGAAAGGGGAAATAACATATTTTTGTGCTGAGGGGGATAAACCAAAAGAAAAAAAATGATGGTGGAGAAGAAAGAGGAGAATTTCTGGAATAATATCCTTGAGAAGGTAAGAAGGATGGGATTAATGCATAGATGAAAGTGTTAGAATTAAGTAGGATCAAAAACAGTTTAGCCATAAAAGGAGGGAAGGCAGAATATATGTACTTGGTTGCAAATGAATGGGTTGATTTGGTAGTGAGAGCCTATGGAAGGTTTCTGATTGTTTTTATTATCAGAGAAATAAGCCATCTTCTGAGGGTAAGGGTAGGGAATGTATTGGAAATAGATAATATGACCAAGCCGAAGAAAAATCCTATGTAAAAAAGACTTGCCCTTTTAAGTAAAATAGACCAATTGAGCTAATAATATTTAGGCTGAACTAAGGAGCAAATAAGCCACTCTCCCTCTCCATTGCAATACCCATCACACAGCTCTGTTCTTCTGATGAACCCTGTAAACAGCGAGGGTCAGGAACTGAGGTAGACTGAAGACACCTTGTTCAGAGCACAGCTGCTACAGTGGATCTTACAGATATATATTCTTCTTAGATAATGACCTGTGTCCCTACTCTGTTCTAGCTTTCCCTGGATAGGAAAATAAGGGTCCCTGGAAGCTGGACTATGGTCCAGGAGTTGCTATTCATACTGCATTAATTATAAGCCATATCCAACTCAAGGGTATAAATGTATGTTATAGGAGCATTCTGCTATAGGGCCAAGTATAAGATATTTGGGAATGATCAGTTGGTTGCTCTCCCAATATTTTGAGTTTTTGGTTTACAACATGCAAATAAACATTTTTTTTCCTTTATTGTGCTTGGTAAACAGTGTGGTTATTAGAGTCAAACCACATGAGTGGTCTTAGGAGAATTGGTATAGACCATGTGTTAATTAATCAAGTTAAGCTAAAAGCTACTCTGTGGTAGATAAAATGTTTGTGAATAACCTGAGAGGAATCAAGGAATTAAGTGCAGTAAGAATCATGGTTCATAGAGAGATGAGAACCATGATTTTTTTTTGTTTATTTATTCTTGAGAGAAAAAGAGAGAGAGAGCACAAACAGGGGAGGGGCAGGGAGGGAGAGAGAGAGAGAAAGAGAGACATACAATCTGAAGGAGGCTCTAGGCTCTGAGCTGGCAGCACAGAGCCCATCGTGGGGCTCAAACTCACGAACCACAGATCATGAATTGAGCCAAAGTTGGACACTTCACTGACTGAGCCACCCAGGCGCCCCAAGGGAATCATGATATTCTTAAACCTAGAATGACTAAATCAATTGAGGAGAGCCCAGCAACTGTTAGTGTAGCTTGTCTGAAAGATCAGGGCACTTGGTCACTTAACTGTGGCATGTAAGGGGATCTTTAATATTAGATTATGAATGAAATACTATGAATTCATCCCTATCCAATATTTTATAACATGCAAATCTTATTGTAATTTTAGAATTAATGGATTAATTCTCATATAACACCAGGGGCCAGTTTCATAGCATGAATGTAAATCTAGGATATAGAAAACTAGAAAGAATTGGTCCACCTCTGGGCTTGTTTTTCACAATTGAATTATTGATTTGGTCAAGGTTCTCCCAAGTCTCAGCTATGAAACAATGATTTACACATAATAGATGTTCAATAAACATGAATGATTGATTGTTTATGATTTAAATCATACACAGTTGCTGTTTATAAACTCGTGCTTCCCAGCTACACAGATTTTTTGCTTATTAGCTTTGTGCAGGCATGTTTTCTTGTCTTTCTTTTTTTTCTAAATAAGTAACCTAAAGGTAATTACAATTATTACCACAGAATTGGGAGTGGGATTCTTAGATTTCATGAGAGCAACATCAGTATACAGTATAATTTTATATTGGATTCTATCATCAATTGAAGTGTATATTTAACTGTGGTATTTGTGATTTCACATTTGTTTGTGGAAGAAAAGTACAATATGATCTTGAACAATTAAAAAAATATTTGATCTTTTTGAGTCTGATATTTTAGAAACAATATCCCATCATACTACTATCAAATGTAAAAAAAAATCACAGTTAATCAGTCTTTCACACAGCTTAGTTCTCAGTGTTTGAGATATTTCTATTTCTCCATGAAGAAAATACCCAGGGTAGCTTTGGATGACTTTTCCATTAAAAAAACAAACTATTAGTGTAGATTATAATTTCAAGGAAATGTGAAATAGTAATAAATGATCACCAGACTATCAAAAATTTGATGAAGATTTACAATGATGAGTTAGAGGAAGGTGGAAATGGAGAAAATATTGTATATGTGTTTCTAACAGGAATGGATTGTTTAATGAATGAAATGTTTGTTATTTTAAGAGTTTTTAGTCAGTCCTCAATTAGTAGGTTGCAGCCAACTTATATGTATCTAAAACGGTTGTGTACTGTTTTTAAAGCATTTTGGAGATACTAGAAATTTTAGAGATTGTGAATCTTGCATAAAATAATTGTGTAAAAGTTTCCACTCATTTTAGATATATAGACTCTAAATTTAGCAATTAATAAAAATTTGGAGAAATTCTAGACTCGGCATTTCTTTCCATCAGAAACTGTGAATTCTAACTTACACTGTCTTTAGGAAATTATATTATTTTCACAACTCTGCCTTCTTGTGTTAAATTCTGAAATGTAAATGATATATATCATTATGAAATTTTAATTTAAAAAATGTAGCTGATTTACTCTAATAGTTTTAATTCAAAACCTCAAATTTACTTTTGTGAGTCAAACTCTTTATTAATGTTTATTTTTAAGCCACTTTTAAAACAATAAGATATTCTTAACAATGGTGACGTTTAGGGGCACCTGCGTGGCTCAGTTGGTTAAACCTCCAGCTTTGGTCTCACGGTTTGTGAGTTTGGGCCCCACTTTGGGCTCTCTGCTGACAGCTCAGAGCCTGGAGCCTGCTTTGGATTCTGTGTGTGTGTTTCTTTCTCTGCCCCTCTCCCACTTGTTCTCTCTCTCTCTCAAAAAATAAATAAATATAAAAAAATTTAAAACAAAAGAATGGTAAAGTTTAGGCTGTGTCTAGGATAACAGAATCAACTCTTGTTTAGAACAAGGCATGCTAAAATAAAACAACACAAATTCACAAATAGATACAGACCTGTACATGAGAAATGAGGACATGGGAGACTAGTTGTGATCTTCAGAGGCACACCAGCAGTTTTATGTTATTTTGGCTCTGACTAAATAGATAAACTGGTTTTTGCATTCGGATCTATCAAATAAAATCCAGAGAATTCTACTGATTCTTTCATGTTTCTGAATAGAACATAAATGAACATAAATGCTCTTAAATTGATTCCTAGTATGCTAATGTTTGTCCACAGACATTTCAGATCTCATACAAACTAATATAACTAATGTAAGATGAATGGAAGTCATACAATGTTATCATTATGCCACAAATGGGACTATCATATTTTGTCATTTGATGAAATGTGGAACAGCAACTTAGATCCCTTCATGGTTACATTAGATAATTCACCTTTCTTCTCAGTGATTTGTCCTGATACTGTGGAATGTCACTCCACCTCAGGTAAATTCCTAGTTTTTGGTAGAGCAGAAAGTCCAAAGTCCAGAGTTTCTCCAACTCTTAGTCTCTATGCTGCTGATGACAATGTAGTCCAGTAAACTCACAGAAGCCACATTCTATGTAATTCTAAATATTATTTAGAATCATGTTTTTTTAGTTCCCCTTTGGAATAAATTGAGAGGTTTCAAGGAATGGTACTTCAAATTTATCAAAATGTGATTAGATATATATTGGTGCAATATCATTTTTTTTAATATCCTGATACTCAAATTTAGTCATTTCTTTTGTCTTTGGCTATGATAGTCTCCACACTGATGTCTCTTTTTTCAGTTTTTTTTTTCTCTTTCACCTAACCACTGGTATTCTCTCTCCTTTTAGATTTCTTTAGTGGTTTTTCATTGTTTCATAGAGGAGGCTAAGCTTATTTGTTTGGCATTCAAAGCTTTTCATGACTTGACCTGTGTCAGCCTCAATTGTTTTATTTCCTATCCTTCTCTGTTTTGTAGGTTATTCTTTAGCATTCTACACTTGCTTGTTGTTTCCCTGTTCACATGATGCTTTGTCTCCCACTTTGTCAAGGTGCCTTTTAGCCAGAAAAGTCTTTACCTTCCTCTTTACCTGCTTACTTGTATTTACCTCTTAAAACTCTATTTTGACCCACTCCAGAGATTCTTTCCAATTAGTAATTCCACCCCTAACCTGGATTCCTATCTTTGGTGCTTTTATAATACCTGTTGGAGTTCAAGGCCTGCCAGTAACCGTGTCTTTCCTATGGGCTTCCCTTCAAAGAAGCTAATCTGTTAAAGAAGAGTAGTCTAATGGGGAACAAAGGAATGATGTATTAATTACTTTACATGTGCCTGATAATCCCCACTACAGGGGAAATTGGATTGGAGAACATGACTTAGGTCAAGAGGCTTAAGCCAGATTCCTTGATTCTATTTCCCTGTGTAATCTTTTTCACCTCGATTGAATGTGTGAGCCAGTCAGGACTACCCTCTTCTCTTTCAGTTCCATTTATTTATCCATACAGTTGTTAGGGATAATTGGACTCTAAGATTTAAAGAAAGTGGAATTAGGATCAAACGACCTGGCTTAGACATCTTGACCCAAGTCTCATTCTCCAGTCCAGTTTTGCTCCATAGCTGAGCCTCACTAACTGACTTGGAACGCCAGCCTACATCCAGGCCATTCATTCAGCAAATGTGTTTGAGCACCATCTATGCCTCAGTATCTTTTGTTCTGGATGCTGGAGATTTAACAGTGGGGAACTTAGAGACAAGAGGCCTCCCTTCCAATTCACGTTGGTCTGAGGGTATAGAAGGAGTTTGTGACTCATGAGATGTTTCATAATCTGCATTTATCATCTGTATCTCATGTAACTTCTGAATCTCTCTAGATGCTGACTTCTGTCCAGTTCCTCAGAAATACCATGCAATTGTCTATTACTAATCAATGCAGTTGTAAACACACAGGTGCCAAGCATGCTTGGCAATATAGTATAAGGTATTCGTTCTTATTTTGTATAAGTGATGTGTAATCAATGTAAAAATCAGATAACATAGTTGAGAAAAAGAGAAAAAATGAAATAGAAGAAAATCCACAATCCAGATAAAACCACTGTTAACATTTTATGATGAAGCCTCAAAATGTCAGTAAATCTATTCAAGGTGATCAAGTTTGTGTTAGAATTGCAACTGGAACCAAATGTTTCTAGTGAAACTTCATGTTGACGATAATTATTATAAGGATAATGATGATGGCGTCAAAGTAGCATTTTTTTTATACATCTGCTACATATCAGGCAATGTAGTAGGCTACATTATCTAATCTCCACAAACTTTTAAGGTAGGCATAGTTATTCCCATTTTATAGATGTATAAATAGACCCAGAGAAATTATATATGTATTTATTGAACACTTAGCTCCATTTCCAAATATAACTTTTGAGAAATCATAGTTTGTATGTTTATATACAAGTACACACAATTCGTCTAAATCCAGAATGGCTTCCAAAGGTCACAGGATGCTTGGAAAGAAATTCAGAGATAATTTTAGAGTAATAATCCAAAAGGTGTTGAAAAGAAATAAGTAATGTTTTGATGATCAGAACAGTTCCTTATCTCAGAAAATCCCAGGTTGGGAGAAATAACAGCTAGAGTGATTCAGCATTTGAAGTAGAAGGGATAGGTTGTTCTGTTGTGCACAGGACTTCTATATTTTAAAAGTTGTAATGTTTTTACTTAGAGAATGAATTGGATTTCTAGGGATATGTGGTGCATACTACAATTTAAAATTATTGGAGTGTCTTCACATTTTTGAGAGTTCCTCAGTTTGAAAGAACAAAGCTTTCCTATAACACCAGGCAAATTGCTCAGTGAGTCATATGCTGGTTGATCACCTCTGAGCAGAAATGCTCACAGCAATGCTGAAACTTTCTTGTAATTTTGCAGCCTCTCTGAATCATTATCCTAGAACCCCAATCATTTTTTTTAATTGAAGCATCTCAAAATCTTATGATTTTATGAGTAATGTAAAATAATTTGAGCATTTTATAACTTTATATTTTCATATAATTCTTAAAACCCGTGCTCCGTCTGTTTTGTAGACTGATGATATGTGACTAAAACTTTATGTAAACCACATCAAATTTAGTTTTGAAACACAAATAAAAGCATTTTAATTTGTAGTAGACCTTCCAGAAAAAGAAAATAATTTGTTTAAAGGCTTTCTTGATTTTTGTGGGTTACAACAGACCAAACAAGAAATTAACTGATGATTTTACAAATGATCCTTATGAAGTAGTGTAGCTGAGTGCCAGGTATAACAATGTGACAAAAGAGAGACATAGATCTTTCAGTGTTGGTCTGAAGAGATTAATGGGGAAAAAAGCTAGTATAGCTACAATTTCTACTGCTTCTCTCTTTGCTACAGAATTATTCAGAAAAACAATGTGGGCTCATTTATATCCAGTGACCTTACTGTATGTCCCAGAGATATCATAGTTATCTTGTGCTATTAAGCTTTCTTTAGAAAATGTAAGATTAATATTAGTTTAATTGAAAGATTGAACAGAAACACTGACATCCATTCAACCAAATCATTAAATTCAACACTCCATATGGACACAAAGAACATCTAATTTATCCAATTAAAATAATTTCTGTGCCCTTCAAAGGTGTATTGCCATAACAAGCGATGAACCAGTTTTTAATAATGCTCCACTCTGTCCTCTTATGATGACTGTAACAGAAAAGAGGTATTTTATTTGATGGACTAGGTAACTTGGATCCTCAGCCTAAGCTTCAAATGTTAACAAAGAAAATAATAGAGTCTCCTTTAATAATGCTCCTGCTAGAAAATTTTGGCAAATAAATGTATTTACTTTGTTGTTGGTTCCACATGAATTATTTTATTGGCAGGTTTATTTATTAATTATCCAGAGCAATGGTTTTGAGAAGCTCAAGCAAGCCTACTGAATAATAGATAATGTAGTCTTCTCAATAATTCCATCAGGGATATTCAAGTTATTCCTGACAATAACAAAAACTGTTCTGAAACAGAAGCAACTTAGGAAAAATATCTGAAACTTGAATTCAAGTGCATATTAATGTAAAATAATTTGGTATTTTTCTAAATGGACTGTCGCAAAACATGCCTCAACATTACAATAAAAATGGTATGGACTTCTAGGGACCTCTAGTACAAAGTACTGTAGGAGAGAGAAGATGGAAGAACCATGAGTTTATTCCTTTTTGGGGTGTGTGGGAAATGAACAAGAGAGAGAATGCAGTTAGAGAAAATTTAAGCCTATAAAAATTAAACATATTTTTGTGAGAGAATAGATAATTTAAATATGTTTATATATTACTATATGGATGAGTTAAATCCCAGAATACTGATGGGATTGACAAGTAATATTGTTGTAGAAAACAGAAGTGATGGCAGATTGGAGTTCCATTTTTTTTTTTTACTTTTTTTTTTCCAAGTGAGAAAAAAAGGCAATTCTACAAATGATAGGCCAGTGACCTACATTTTTGACCTTAAGGCATTCTATACTATATTATCTAAAATAATTCATGAGTATACAGAAAATAAAGTGATAACCACTATGAACTGTCTTGGGTCAAGTCCTACTAAAAGTTATGGTTGTTATTATTTTTTGCTGTGTTCACTGGACAGAGTTCACAGTTCAAAGAAACATGATAGAACTGGTGTAACTAAGTTCCTGTCCACCAAGGCATTTGAGAGTGTCCAATGCCAAACTATTGAACAGTCTGGAGACATGTAGCTTATGTGATAGCATAGGCAGGCAAGTTAGTAACTCATTGATTGAGTGATTCTATTCTAAATATGCTTCTGAATGGATTGATGTCTGGAGAAAAATGGTCTTTGATGGTGTGCTATGGGCTCCATCCTTGGTTATGTCTTGGTCAATATCTTCATTCATGATTTGGATGAACAATGAATGACATGTGAATCACTTTCAGAAAATAGAAAGTAAGCTAAATGGGGGTGTCTGGGTGGCTCAGTTGAGTGTCATATTCTTGATTTGGGCTCAGGTCATGATCTCACCATTCATGAGATCAAGCCTGCAGTAGACTCTGCGCTTGTGGTGCATTGCCTGCTTGGGGTTCTCTCTCTGTCTCTCTCTCTCTCTCTCTCTCTCTCTCTCTCTCTCAAAATAAATAAATAAATAAACATTAAAAGAAAGAAAGTAAGCTACACCAAATACTAATCATCCCTTAACATAGTTGTCCATGAAAGGGAGGTATATGCAAAAACGATCTCCAAAGGTGGAAGGAGCTATAAGACCAAAGAAAAATGGTTAACAACTCCAGATTTATAGGAAATGCTCAGGGACAGATGTCTTGAGCAATGCAAAAGTAATATATCTCTGCATATCCACCTTCTGTAAGACCTACCTGTATAGCTGGGTCCTTATAGAGGCTGGGGATGTGCCCGGAGACCACCCAAGAGGAAATGTTTGAGAATCATAATCACATGTCCAGAGAAGATCAAGGATGTGATGCCCCAAGGATGTGGTGTGGTTAAACAGAGAGGATGTGTATGTTGGGGGGGCAGTGAGGGGGCCAGGGGCTGTGACTAAGAAGGCTTCAGGTCAAAGAGTGGTAATCGTGGCCAATCTGTACAATCTGGTATCAGTCTGGTTTATACAATAGTAAAACGCACTATGCATTTTTAAATAAATAGGTTATTTATTCAAAGAGGTCTTAGGTCGAGCAATGAATTGAATATGTAATAAAAATATTTGATTAGGATTAAAATGACAACTTACAAGTTAAGGGTCATAGAAAAAGGGCATTAGTGTACAAAAGATTTAGTGAATAACAAGGTAGCAAGCTCTAAGGGGTTACTAGTGAGATTCGACTCCCCACGAACCAGCCTGTCCTTATCACAGAAGCAAATCAGAATTCTGGTCATATCAATGTCTAATAAATTACAATTTATATATTGAATGGCTCCACCATATTCCATGCAGGTCAGATCATAACTGGAATCCTGTTCAATTCTAGGTGCCATTCTTCATATGGGACATGGATAAACTAGAGCATATCTGGGATGGAAGACAGTTGTGGAAACAGCCATCTAGTTAGGATATTTGTGCCAAATATCTTCCTCTGATATTAAAAATTCATAAGATTTGATATTTATAAAATATAGGGAAGAATATCTTCTATCCACTGAAATCTCATGTCCAATCCACTATTTTATGGAAACTTTTTCACATAGTCATAATAGGTTTTGCTCCAATAAATCCTGTACTCTAGAAAATTCTTATTTTTGACTTCTTGGTTGCATTTGACAGTGTTAAACACATTCTACTTTTTGAAACTCTCTTTCCTTGGCTTCTTGAGCAGCACTATCTCCTTTCAGTTTCTGGCCATGACTTCTCATATATCTTTAAAGGCTGCTTTCCACCCCTCCCCCCCCCATTCCCTTAAATATTGGCATTCCCCACTCTTTCATCCCATTTCCTCTCATGTGTCATTGCACATTCTCTGCCTAGAATCTTGTCCATTGTCATCCATGTGCTGGTGACTTTCTAGTCCATGTATCAGTACCAGACCTCTCTCCTGAATTCCAGGCACACTTACCCAGTGATCTATTGGACATTTCCACTCAAGTGGAAATATATTTTGGTGAAAGGTTTGAGGGAAGAAACCATCTTATTTCTCAAATGGCAAACTGCTCATTCCTACCTCTTAGATATTTACAAATGAAGACACACATGCTTTTTCTAAGGCCACATCCACAGCAATAGCTCACTGCCTGACTGAGCAGACTCTTAATCAGTACTGGCAAATGAATGGCTGAATTAATCAGTGAGGGAATCATCAAATTCAGACACTTCTCCACCATAAATAAGTTTTCCATAGCAATTACCCTTCTCAAAGCCACCATCATTGCCCAGTTGGGATACAGCAGTAGAATTCCGGGTGATCTCTCTTAAAACCATCTTGCTTTTAGAAAACTTTCATAAAGCAATCTGTGTGTATAAAGCCAAAGCTAGCTTCCTAAAACAAATCTGATCCAGGTCAATCTCTTGTTTAATTTACTCCAATGGATTGTTCTTGAGCTTGATCTCCAGGAGCTCTACAGTCTGTTTCCTGCTTTCTAATTTATGAAGTTTCTCCGTCACTTTTTATGCTACCAACACCCTGGGTATTTTACTTTCTTAGATATGCTGTATGCTATCACACTCATAATTGCCATTTCCCCCTGGCTAATTGTCTTCAAGTCTTGGCATGTAGTTACTTCAGACGCCTTCCCTGATTTTTTTTTTTTTTTTTTGCCAAGTTGTCTTTTCTTTAGCTTTCAAAGATGCTTGGTAAAGCCTTTTCATAGTATTTATTCTTACAGATTTTCATAATTTCTTGTTTAATTATACATCTTCTTCATTAGTTTATTATCTGTGTAGGGCAGGGCCAGGATGATCTTGTCTATGGTTAGGTTCCCAGCTGCTAGTACAGTGCCTGGCACTTCATAGGTGTGCAGTTCTTGGATGCATAAAAAGAGCAGCTATAGCATATTCACAGATTGTCCTTCCTGTTTCTGTTGGATTGTGCTATTCATCAAGAGTTGATACAATTTAATGCATGACAAAGAAAATCAAACACCACTAAAATCATTCTGTTTTGAAGTGCAGTAATATGTTTGCAGACCAGAAGTTTAATTAAAAATGAATGACTTATGTAAAGAAATATAACAATTGGATTCACAGAACTGCACTCTATAGTCTATTAACTCTAGTATTTGTAATGTAGTGTAGCAAATAATATGTCTAAAAAGAGTTAGGAACAATATTTAAATAGACTTAGTATTGTTTCAAGATTAGTTGGGGAATCAATTAAATAGGAAGTTGAAAGAAAAAGACAAGTATACCTTACTTATATAAAGCATTCAGAATTTAAAATATAGAACTAAAATTTTAGTCCATATATTTTAGCTTAGTTTCTTATTCACTCCGACATGAGCCCTGTGAGGTTTATGACATATTGACAAATGAAAAAAATGAGACCCAAAATGTTAACAGGTACAAAGTAAAGGAGTTCCTAAGTGTCAAGGTTAGACCTCAAACCTAAATCTTCTAACTCCTCACCCCATGTTTTATGCACTAGGCTAAATAGAGTATCTTGTAACTCACTTTACATAATTTTCTGGTCCATTTGCTCACTTGCTTCAGTAAATGTGCTCTTCTATTAGTTCACGTACCACTACATTTTGCCTTCTTTGTATCTCCACTTTAGCCCAGAGCAAACAATTCATTTCAAAAAACGTGGTTTCCATAAAATGTTAGGAAAGTGAGAGAAGAGTGAACCTGTAGAGACCCGACCATCTTCCTCCAGAAATGATAGGCAAATGAGTTGTATAATTAAGGGAAGATTGAGAAGTCTTTTAAAACAACTAAGACAACATGCATGTGATACTTACACGTATTAACTTATGTAGTCCTCACGATAGCCCTGTGAAGCAAGTACTATTGCTACACCCCAATTTACAGATGAGAAGACAGAAGCACAGAAAGGTTCAGCACTTCCTTGAAGTGGTAAGTGGTAAATGTGTAGATGGGATTTGAATCCAGACCATTAGTTCCCAGAGACCATTTTTAACCACTAGGGCAATCTGTTTCTCAATAACCATTTTCTCTTTACTCCCTTAGATTTCTTAAATTCATTTATTCAACAAACATTTCTCAAACACCTAACATTAATCAGTCACTGGAGGAGAAAATCAGATATGGTTCTTGCTCTTATGGAACTTTATTTGCTTATTTCTACTGATATTGAATATTCTGTGGAATGTATTTTTCTCCCTCTTCCTCAGTTGGATGTCTAATGGAGGTCCAACTATGTAGCAAGATGAAAACTTGATGTTTGAAAAGTTGTAGTATAACAGGCAAACTCATATAGTTTCTTTTATATGGAAAGATGAGACTGCATAGATTTAGATGTGCATCTTTGCAAGTGTGGACATGAGCAGCTGACGTTGCAGGCAATGGAGTGTAAAGGTAGCAGATCAGACAAACGGGAAGTGTGCAAGTGTGTGTGTGTGTGTGTGTGTGTGTGTGTGTGTGGTGTTAGTACAGAGGCTAACAGTATAGAAAGAGAAATTGAATTGCTTGTTACAGAAATACCAGTGTTGTAAAGATGAAAAAAGGAGAAGCTGACAATAGGGGAAGAGATAATTGCTGGTCCAAAATGCAGAAAAGGAAAACAAAAACAGTTTTTAATAGCTCTGGACAAAAGGCTACATAATAATATTTAAAAGTTATAACAATCCCATGTAAGTAATTTTTATGCAAAGTAATAGCAGTTAGAAAGGAAAAGAAATCTAGGGAACATTTATTATTAAAATATTCTTTAAATAGCTAAAGTGTTAGTTATTAGTGATTTCTCCTTTCTTTATTCCCCTTTTATCCATTCCTACCCATTCTAATTGCTTCCTTTCTCCTCAGTATCTTCTCTTCAACCCCCTTAGTGTAGTATAACTCCTTTAGAGGAAGTTAGAGCTACCACAATATGCTCTATGATATACTGCAGGACTTTTGTCCAAACTGTCATCCCCACCTGATGTTTTGTGAATCTGAATACCTTAGTATAAACTCTGCCCTGAGCACCTAGCATGAACATCACATAAATTCCTAGGCACTTCTGGGACGACTGGTTGACTCAGTCAGTTAAGCATCTGACTTTTGATTTCGTCTCAGGTCATGATCTCAAGGTTTGTGAGTTCAAGCCCTGATGTCAGTCTCTGCGATGACAGTATGCAGCCTGCTTGCGATTCTATCTCTCCCTCTCTCTCTGCCCTTCCCCCCTTCTCAAAATAAATAAATAAACATTTAAAAAAATTCCTATGCACTTAATATTGGGAAAATGTCAGAAAATTGGAATCAGTTCAGAAAAGAGTAACAACTGAATAGAAACTGGGGGAAGGTGATGATTTATGAGGAGATGATAAATTAAATATATACTGTACATAATCCTAGACATATGCAATATAAAACTTCACAGTGACAATATGGTAAATAAAAAAACCCTAATAATTTCAATGAAATTTTTAAATACATTTCAGCAGAGATAATATTTAACTTGTTTAAATTTTGATGGTTGATTAGAAATTAGCAATTGATGATTGCTGATCACCACTGATAACTGATAGTAAATAATAGTCATTATTTAAAATTCCTAGTAATTTTGTAGAACTAGTGTAGTTTCTAGATGTTAACTGTGACCCAGACTGTTTTATTGTCATGAATATTTATATTCAGTATTGGTTAGCCCTGCTCAACAGTTAATGAAAAATAACCAAAATTACAGTGTTTATAAGATTACTTTATTCAATATCTAGCACATATTAAGCTCTTACTAATGTTTTTCTTGAACAAGCAAATAAATACCAAGAAATCACATTGGCAAAAAGGGTAATGTCTATAATCTGAAGTGGTAGCAAGATGAAAGCTAAAAATTTATAATTTTCAACATTCACCCATTACATGGATGACTCAAAGTATGGAAGCAGAGCTCCAAAAGAATTTGGAAACAGCCATTATTCTTTTAATGTAAATATTGATGAAAAAACTATTTAGTGGAGAGATATATGACTCTAACAATATCTGTATTGATATTAGAATAATATGCTACTGAATTCAGTAATTCATTGTCAGATTTGGGAATCTCACACCATAGTTGGTGATTTTAAATATGGCATATTACCAATTCCTATAGAAGATAATATAAAATGCACTTTCTTAAAAATCTCAGTATAGCATTTATTGCAATCTATATTTTGATCAGAAATTTACTCCATACTTTTCGAATTCAAGGTTTGCGTCAGAGCTCAATAAGGTATGATTAATGAAGATTTTGTAGATGCAGGTTATAGTAATCAATTGATTTATTATAAATGAGTAATTATATTTATTAGTTCATTGCACACATTTGTTCAGTTCCTGTTATATGCCAGGCTTAGTTAAGAGAGAATCAGGTTTTTCAAATTGTCACATGCTCAGACTGTCATAGGAGACCAAATCTTTAGCAACCACTATTTCAGTTTTACTTTTAATTATTTAGTCCATCTGGACTTTATTTTGATTTATGTTGTGAGAAAATAATTCTCTAAGCCTCATTTTGGTCTAGGTCACAATAGTCATTAATTAATTCCCAGTTTCTGTTACATCTTTTATTATTTGCTAGGTACCTATATATCCAAAGACTTATTCTAGTATTGTTTATTTGTCCATTGAATGACTTGTTGATCCTGTAATCAGTTTTATTATATATTTTAATATCTGATAGGACAACTGCTCTCTTTCACTCATCCCCCCCCCCCAAATTTGGTAGCTTTAAAATTCATACATTTGTCACAATTTAAATTCATCTGTCAGGTAATAAAATGATTGGTTTTTAAAATTTTTTTTTTAATTTGACATTGTTTCAACCTCTAAGTGTCCTTAGAAAGATTTGCTATATTGGTTTTGTTAAATCTTTCACAATTCAACACTTGGTGGGTCTCTTTATTCATTTTGAAGTTTCATTTGTAAAGAAATTACAGGTTTCCTAAGTGATTTTCTTAGATTACCTATGTATTTTTGGCTATTGAAAAGGAATTTTCCCCAATCTCATCTTCAAACTGGTTACGGATGAAGTAAAGAAAGGCCATGGGTTTTGTTTATATTAATATTTTACTCAATGACTGAATTATCTTATTAATTCTACATTGTTTTCTACTGTTCTCCTCTTTAACAGGTATATATACTATACCATATATATATATTACCATATATATGTGTATATATATACACACACACACACATATATAACAGGTATATATACTTATATATTATAATTATAATATATATTAAGTAATATATAACATAATGTAATATTAAGTAATATATAATTATTTTATTATACATATAATATAATATAAATTATAATTATAAAATTATAATATAATATTAAGTAATATCCAGACCAATGTTTATAATATTGTAGAGGGTTGTGATGGCGTTTAATACAAATGATGCTGGTTTTTCACTCTTAGAAGGGATTAAGACCAATCCCTCTTGATCCTTGTATTTTAAGCATTGCTGGCAGTAGAGTATGACAACTCCTCAGCTCTGGTGTTGTCAAGTGCAAGAGACAATGACAATGTATAAATGAATTTGCATGTTGGTGTTTTAATAAAGCTTTATAAAAGCAGGCTCCAAGTCATATTTGGCCCTTAGGCCATAATTTGTTGATTTTTGCTTTAACTACTAAATTCTAGTTTTCTGCTTTACTTAAAACCTGATTATTTTCATGATGTTTTCCTTTATTGACTTCATTTACTTTAATTTTACATGTTTATATAATTACTTTATTTGTATCTTTAGTAGTACAAGTGGGAATAAAAATGTCTATTGACTACTCATCATATGATTTTAAAAATTAGATTAATTCACAAATAAAGAACTACATGTTCAATAAACATGAACATATGCTTAGTCTCACTAGAAGTGAAACAGATACACAGTTTAAAAGACGGTATATATTTATTTTTATATTCCTATCAAGCTGCCAAAAATGAAAAATCATTACCCAGTTATATGTGTAAATGTCTGTGTATGTGAGATGAGGAGGGGAATTGGGAAGAAATGACTTTCTGATGAAATACTAAAGGGAGAATAAGCATAGATTCTTTCTGGATGATAAATGGGTGATATATGTCAAGGCCTTAAAATGCGTACCATAAGAACAAATATTTTTGTAAGAATATAAGGAAATAACCAGTCTCCAAATCAGATTTGGCCCCTAGTTCAGTTCAGTTCTTCTTTTTAGTGTTTATTTTTGAGAGAGAGAGAGAGAGAGAGAGAGAGCACAAGCTGGAGAGGGGAAGAGAGAGAGGGAGACACAGAATCCAAGGCAGGCTCCAGGCTCTGAGCTGTCAGCACAGAGCCCAATGCAGGGCTCGAAATGAGCTGAGCTGCAAGATCATGAGCTGAGCTGAAGTTGGACACTAAGTCGACTGAGTCACCCAGGTACCCCAGAACACAAGTACATTTGAATACATGTTCATGAAGGCATCATTTGATTGTAAAATAACAATCACAACTGGGAATAGATTTAATTTCAAACAACTTGGAATTAAATGTGGAGAGACTTCTGTTTCTTATAAAGGTGGGTTGGTAATGCAGAACAATTACTCTAAAAAGATAATTTTTTTAAAACTGGAAGAAATGCAAAACATCTTCTTAAATGGATCATGTAGTTAATAAGATAGTAAGGAAATAACAGACAGAAGAGCATTAGAGTTGAAAGAGGTATGTCCCAGTCAGTGGTGTGAAGCTAAATTGTAAAGCTGGTATTTTGGTAGAGTGTGAAGCAGAGATTAAATTTCAGTCCCTCTCAAAGGGAAATACAATTATTTTGGCCTGGATCCCTGAAAGGCTGCTCTCTGAAATAGGGGATATGAAATACACTCTGAGTGGTCATCTACACGGCCCCCAAACCTCAAGCCTTGTTCTCAGATGGCTACCACCCTTACAGGGTTGGCAGAAGGAAATGAAGTTTCCCTCTGAAGAAATATACCATTTCCTGGGTCTGAAATTATTTTGAAAAGTAATTTTTCAAATAAACATTCAATGAACAACCAAAGATGATGAAGTTTACAACAGGTCTAGAGAATATCAGCTGCAAGCAGCAGAAACAGCATACAACAGAAACAGACCTTGGCACTCTGGATATTAGAAATATAAAACAATTTGTGTTTTCCATGTTAGCGAGGTAAAGGCTGAGCTTAAAAATGTCAGTAAAATATAAAAACTATAAAAAATGATATGATAATTTTGAAAAGGGCCAACTTGAAACCATAACTAAAGTCTGAGATAACATTAAGGAAACAGAAGAGGGTTTACAAACAAATTATGTGTGTTTGATATATTCTGAACTGCAATGTAGGTTATTAGAAACTATCCAGAATGAAATATAGAGAGACAAAAATGAGGAAAATTCAGAAAATAGTAAGAGACCTAGAGGAGTTGATGATATTTAGAATGTTTAATTTGTGTCCCAGGAAAAAGAGAAGGAAAATTAGGCAGAGACAGTTTTGAAGCAACAATAGCTGAAAAATTTGTAAGAACCACTGAAACGCATTGATCCGTTGATTTAAGCACCTCAAGAAGCCACAAGAAAGATAAAGAAGTTTTAAAAAATCTACACTTAGACATATAATAGTGAAACTGCAGAAAAATTAACTACATGGGATGATTATACTTCCTATAGTCTTAACAACGGGATTCTGTTCAAAATATGAATCGATAATGTGTATGCACATTTATTATTCCAGAAAATGTTTATATTAAGTCAAAAACAACCATTATACAAGGACAATACCTTTTAATGCCTATATGTACACAGTGGAATGTCTTGAATATACAGTAAAAAGTTCAAAGTTGTAATTTCTAGATGGTGGAAACTTGGGAACTGTAATCTCATTACTAATTTTTTATAATGATACATATTTTATGATTTTTCAATAGTAATTATATTATCTTAGTGTAATTTAAAAATCAAGGTAAAAATATAATACCAAGTGTTGGTGAAAAAAATTGTAACATAGATGCTTGCATACTTTGCTGGTGGGATTATATCTTGAAAGAAACTCAGTGTTGGGAAATTAGATTATATGAATAAAAAACTGGAAACATTGTCATGCTCATTGGTCTGATGATTTCATGTCTAGTTATTCTAAGGAAATAGTTATTTGCAGGCAGATTTTATGTAATGGACATAGATGCTTGATATACAAGTCCTTTGCCTAGAACACTGTCCTTTTTGGGCCCCCATCAAGTCTCAGTGGAAATAACTCTTCATCAGCATGATTTTGCTTCAATATCCAGTAGTGGTTTATACTCCTGCCCAGTCCCTCCCATGATACACTGTATCACAATTATAATTAAGTGGGTTTTTCATCATTGTCTGCATAATTGCTGTCTCTTCCTCTACTTATACTGTAAGCTCTTGGAGGCAGGAACTCCGTGTTCTTTCTTGCCTCTGCCCCCTGTGCTGGAGCACCATTTCTAGTTCATTATAAGTAATCAGTAAATTTTTAATAAATAAATATAAAATGCTTCTTTCATATTTTATTTCAATAGAAAAATATAAACCTAATAAATTTTCAAAATTTCTTAATTTTTAAATGTATTATATCCATCTACTGGATACCACAGTTATTAAAAACTAGTATTTTCAAAAAATGTTTAGCAACTTCTAAAGATTTTTATTGTATATTGTTATGGAAAATAACATCTATGAGAGTGTATTTGCATGATAAACTGACCTTTACAAATCTCACAGATTAAAAGAAAATCTACATAGTAAATATATTATCTTTTCTTTTTATCTGTATGTAAGTGCGTGTGTGTGTGTGTGTGTGTGTGTGTGTGTGTGTGTGTGTGTCTTAAATAGGAGGTCAGAGAAGGCCTCACTGAAAAGTGACACTGAATAAAGATCTAAAGTTCTTGAGAGAATGAGTTACACTGATGTCAGGGGAAAGAATTTCAGACAAGGGCACATCAAGTGCTTTGAATGGAAGTTTGATAGAATCACCAAGTTTTTACATTTAGTGTTCTTTTTTCCTGTTTGTACTAATTTTCATTGTAGTTATTTCTAAGTATGAGCTTTTATGCTTATACAACAACAGTATGTTCATGGGAGAACAGTGGGTACAAAATCTAGGAAGGAGAAAGAAGAAAATAAATAATAATAATCCCACCCATTACCCAATCATTCAAATACACATATCGTTTTTTTTTTTCACTTAAATTCAGGATTTTTATAACCTGAATTTTTCTGTGTTGGGCTTAATAATTTTTAGACCTTATAACTAAGTTTTCACAAGAAATACATATTTGTAGTAGAAATACAAAGGAGATGAAATACAAGAATGTAAAGTCCCCTTTTCCTGAATTTCAAAAGTTCTCCACTTAACCTAGCTAGAGAGTGTTTTCAGTTTGCTGTGTTTTTGTGGAGATAATCTGTTACAAAAAATAACATGTTGTTTTCTTTTTTTTTTCTTTTCTTTATAAATTAAAAAAAATTTAATTTATATTTATTTTTGAGAGAGATAGAAAGACAGAGTGAACGGGGAAGAGGCAGAGAGAAAGGGAGACACAGAATCTGAAGCAGTCTCCAGTCTCTGAGCTGTCAGCACAGAGCCTAGCATGGGGCTCAAGCCCACGAACTGGGGCATCATGGCCTGAGTTGAAGTCGGAGGCCTCAACCAACTGTGCCACCCAGGCGCCCCTGTTTTCTTTTCTTTATGGTCACAATATCTGCTCTGTTTCTTTGTGTTATCTGTGGCAATATTTTGTGAACCATTGTCTTTCTAATTTAGTTTTAAAGTTAGTGGATATTCTGGATTCTGGCAATGGGCTGTTGATTGTTGTTTCTAATATTTATTTTCACTTCATATTTTTCTTTTTTTTTTTTCATAGAATTTTAATGACATTGAGAGCCTGAAGTAAGACTTACATTCAAAACTTCATTTACTATGAGAGTTTTATATTTTTCTCTTGCTTTTATTTGTTGGGTTTGTGTTTGTTTCACATTTTCATTTTTTACTTATATGTTTACTGTAAGTCACCATGCATTCTTTTTATAAAGAGATAAGCTATAAATCAATTGATAGATAAATAATATTTTACTGTTGTGCTACAAAAATATGGTCACTCTATGTCAATCATCAAGAAATTGGAAAAGCCAAGTCTCGGTACAACTGAATGCTGTATGAAATGATAAAAACATATTTTTATTGACTTGGAAAGAGGTTTATGACATTTTTCTGAGTTAGAAAAAGAATAGGCCACATAGTACTGTGCATAATAACATGACTTTTAATGCAGAATTGTTTATGCAGAGTTTATCTGTATGTGCCCATATCTTCATATGCCTGACCTAGGTATTCCCATATCTACTACATATGCCCAATTTATCTATACCTATATCTATATATGCCCACGTCTATCTATGTGCAGAGAGAAGTCACAAGGGAGTTTGCCAATAGTGATGATTTGCAGGTGGTATATCTTCTGTGAATTTTTAATCTCTCACTTATACTTCTGTCGGTTGTTTGAATTTTTCATGCATCCACTTTTTTATCAAAAAGTTTATTTTCCTAAAAGAGACTTGACACATTTTTTTCTAATATAATTGTCATGTCTAGAATGCCAAAGTTTAAAACTCAGGCAACTTGTTAACATGCAATTACAATATTTTTTCAGACTTCACTTAGATTTATGTTTAACTCCAAAACTAACATAGAGCAACACATCAAATATCATTCAATAGGCTATAATTTTTGTTTACAGGTAATGCATAAAAGTTTGAAGCCAGTTTTATATGTTGCATTTAACTACAAATGGATCATTTTGCCCTAATTTCTTGTCAGTTGGTGTTTTAGAAACATTTGTAAACAGAAGGCTTCCTAGAGAATATAGAACTCATGCTTTCCCCTTTAGTGACATTATATCTTTAAATGCTAAAGTAAAATCTGTACACTAAAATAATAAAGTTTTGCTAGTTTTCATAATACATATATGTTTGCTTTGCTGTGCCAAGGACAGGATAGTCACAAAGCTTCCACGTTGAAGCTGGTTATTAAATATTCAGGCTCAATTTACCAGGACCTTTATTATACTATGCGAGGTCTTCTGTAATGAAGAGCTACTTGTAACATCAAAGCAGAAGAGACATTATCTCTTCCCCTCATAGCCTATGACCTAAAAGCTTTTCTTTTTATCTTTATGTGAAAGAAAAACATACTTTTTAGAAAAGACTCAGCATTTGTGAACAATGTGCATCATGTAAAGTAGACTCTAGATATAGTTTATGATTTTTGCCTTTATCCAAGTGTTTTGTTTTGGCAATGTTATACCTTATATCATTTTTTTTGAGAACAAGAGAAAGGAATTTAGGTTTTTTTTTTTTTCCTGTAATGGGGTTTTATTTTATTTATTTTTACATTTTTTTCCAGGTGCAAACAATTTTATTTTTTATTTTATTATTTTTTTCCATATTTATTTTTTATGTAAATCCAAGTTAGTTCACATGTAGTGTAATAATGGTTTCAGGAGTAAAATTTAGTGATTCATCACTTACATATAACACTCAGCGTTTATCCCAACAAGTGTCCTCCTTAATGCCCATCACCTGTTTAGCCCATTCCCCACCAAACATGAAAGGAATTTAGTTTTAAACTAATTGTGACAAAGAAAACAATTTTTAAGTAGCAATATATATGTATTTTTCCTTTTTCTAAATAATCTGAAGAAAAGTGACATTGGTATTTGTTGGGCTTTTCATTTATAGTCTCTTAGAAAATAAGAGAAACAGATTTTATTAGACTTTTGGGAAAATTTTAGGAATCCAAAGTTTGAAATCATTTTCATATTTATAAAAGTGAATATTACAACCAAATTGAATACCCATAATAGAGCTACAAGTAAAGAGGAATTTCAGAATGCATGTGTCCCTTTCATTTTCTATCAAATACAGCGTACTGGGGGCAAAACAAAAATAGATAATACACAACTGCTACACAAGAAAAGGGGATTTTCTAAAAAAAAATTATCTAAAAGTTTGCCCTTCATCTATTTAACTGTATTTTGCAATATCGTGTATGTAGAGACTTTGTTTACTTATGTCCATTCTGTTTGTATGGAGATATACAATGACAAGAAGTTTATAAGTGCTTTTAACAGTAGTTTTGCATGGTTGCACGAAAACAAATGCTAGTAATCAATCTTGGACTTGTGTAAATACCTCTGATTTTTTACATGAAAAATTCCAAATTCCAATATTTATTTGGTTGATTTAGAATCATCAGAAATAGAGGAAAAGTTGAGAGAAGAGAGAGAATTGGTGATTAGTGAAGCAGAAGTTAAACAAATGTGGTTCTTTGGAGTCATAACTTTTTTACTTATGAAGGAAGATATTGAATTGGAGAGGAGATGCTCTGGCATGTTTCAAAGTATTCGAGATTGTTCTTGCATGAAGTCATCATCATGTTAGGGTTAGCAGAGTGAGATGCTGGTGCCAGGGAGGGTGGGCTATTGTTATATAATTCACTCAGAAAAACATTTTCTAGACATTGCCATGCAAGGTCTCTCCTCTTTAGGAATCCCAGCCAAACAGGGGAATAAAGTTTCTTTTTCTCTTGTAACTATCCCGTGTTCAATTAATCTTTATCAATATGAAAATATTATTTGATTAACCACCATGTGTTAGATGCTATGCTATGTATACAATGAACTGAAACTAAGATTCCTACTATTACCTAGCTTACATTCTTTAGCTTGGGTTACAGAGAGTGAAACATAAAGTCTTTAAACTTATTGTACCTGAAAGTACAGAACACTTTTCTTACTATGAATTTCCCTGATGAGTTTTGCTTAAAAATTGCATTGTCAGCCAGTGACGTGTCATTTCTCAAAGAGAACATTGAACCCAGTGGCCACTGCAGGTGGGCTGGGACCTGGCATGCCCTGCTGTGCATGTTGGCCAACATGGTAGAGGGGCTCAGACTCCCCTGCCTTTCAGTCTGTTCATCTTCAAAACGGAGGAATTGGACTGAAATATCACTAAGTTTTAAACCTTAGAGGCTATCAAGTCCATGTTCACCCAGTAAAACAAAATTTTGCATTAAATAAGCAAAATAATAAAAGATCTAATCATTTTGGTTGTCTTAAAAAATGTCTGAAGAAGTTGATTAGGACTGATACTTTAGAACCCTCTGATGTTCTAAAACACATCACACCACACACACACACACACACACACACACACACACACACGTGCAGGCAACCACGTGCTTGAGCACACATGCATTTTAATGTTTCAAATCTTTTGATATCTCTGTTGTATGTTCACAAGCTTCACTCCAGTCTTAAAGCAGCTTGCTATGATCAGGGAGAAGTGATTAGGAAAGAATGTGTGAAAAATTAGAAGACAGAGTGTTATCACTGTTACTATTCTGAGGAAAGCACAACCAAACGTATGTTTTAAGGGGCTGGGAGACCCCCTGCCCAGCAGCAAAGCTTTGGTGTGTAGGATGTGTGTGACAATGTTTGCTGCAATGAGACTACCTCTACTCTCTAAGTCATTAGTGTACTATCAGAGTAGATCACTCATGTTTATTTGTGACTGAGGGATTTCACTGAGGACAGCTTCCCTACCCCTGCTGCCACCAAAAACATCTTAAAGGCTTTAGAAAAGATGTCTTACATGCTATGTGCCTCTGGATTACCTTTACAAAGAAAATTCACGGAATATAAAATAGTATCAGTGAAAGAATTATAAACCAGTTATAAAATGAAGGAACTTAATCTCTTACTATTGCTCAGGCTATCTAAGTGTGTGTGTGTGTGTGTGTGTGTGTGTATGTATATTTGTATACAGTACATATACATATATTACATATTTATTATATACATATGCTACATATTTATTATATATATACATATATATCACATATATAATACTCAGTATATACACATGTATATATTATATAAAGACTTTATAGCTATAGTGTTTTATATTTATATATTACATATGTACACAGTAAATATATATACATATATATTTATCTGTATGCAGTATCTATACATGTATATATTATATATTCTATTAAATATTTTTAGAACTATAGTTTTGCCACTATACTAATGCTAATAGAGTATCATATGTGTATTTACAGTATATGATATGTATTAAGAATGTATATATAAATATAATAAGTAAAAACACTTTAGAACATCAGAGGAATTGGTAACCCAGTGGTTTATAATTCCATATATATATATATGTGTGTGGAATAATGTATATATTAATGAAATAATGTATACATATATACATATATATTAATATATACATATATATTAATACATACAATGGAATGGAATCTGGTTCCATTCATTCACAATGGCAGTTCTACAGACGGGCAGGCCATTTAATGGGTTTCTAGGGCAAAGAAATCTTTATATTCTGAAAGTCAAGGTATACTCTCTGTTTGCTTAGATGTGCCATATTTTCAAATCCGTAAGTTACTTAAGCATTACAATGGTTGGGAGAATTTTATTTTGTTGACAAAGCTCATTCTAATTGCCAGAAAGTCTGGCTGTGATATGGTATTCACTAGGCTCTTATATAGAACCAATGCTAAATAACATCAGTATATATTGTATAGTCCATAGTATTTTAGTAAGTCTTTACTGAGACTGATTATAATAGAGAACTAGAAACCAATTCAGCTGTTTTTTTTTTTTTTAGCTGAAAATCCTTTTTTTTTTTTTTAATTTTTTTTTTCAACGTTTATTTATTTTTGGGACAGAGAGAGACAGAGCATGAACGGGGGAGGGGCAGAGAGAGAGGGAGACACAGAATCGGAAACAGGCTCCAGGCTCTGAGCCATCAGCCCAGAGCCCGACGCGGGGCTCGAACTCCCGGACCGCGAGATCGTGACCTGGCTGAAGTCGGACGCTTAACCGACTGCGCCACCCAGGCGCCCCTGAAAATCCTTTTTAAATTAAAGGGAAAAAATAACATGTATTTATTTATTTTGAGAAAGAGAGAGTGAGTGAATGCATGATTGGGAAAGGGGGAGAGAGAGGGAGAGAATCCAAGCAGGCTCCACTGTGCCAGCACAGAGCCTGACACGGGGCTCAATCCTATGAACTGTGAGACCATGACCTGAGCTGGAATCAAGGGTCAGATGCTCAACTGACTAAGCCACCCAGGTACCCCCGAAAGTACTTTACAAGTACTGAAAGACATTGTACAAGCTGCTTTTGCCAAATATTTAATGGTTAAAAGGAAATGATTTTCAGTGATGAGTAAAAATACTCAGAAAGAAATTATTTCATTTAAAAATTGGTTCCTTGTTGCATTTTTCTTTTTTTTCTATATCAAGTTTTTGCATGAGCCTTTTTATTCTTGTGGATCTTATATTTTCTTTATTTGTGACTACTAAAAATAAAGTCTACTAGTTGTGTAAGATTGTTAGGCTTTTAGTAGTGAAATTCTTTTTTACTGTTGCATAATAAAACTGATTGGTAAAAAGACTTTTTGTAGATTTTAACAAAGCTAATAGTTATGTGATCTTATGTCACCCTAGTTTTTATAAGCATAAACAAATGCAGCAATATCTTATATTATTTAATCAGTAAGTACTTTTTATTTTACTAGTTTATATATACTGCTAGACCTTCAACCACACAACTTCTTACCTTAATATCTGACAACGCAGGCTTAGTTTGTGAAGGACATGTGTATCCTGGAACAAAGTCTAAATCATTAAATCATTTTGTGTGCCTACAATGGACAAATGATGGTGCATTTCTGTCTCTATAGATTTTAATCAATGCATTAGTCAGATCTCAATTATGATAAAATTTTGAGGAAATATTACCCTAGAGTAAATTTTAATTTATGCTGAAAAATTTTAAACGCATCCTATTTTGCATCAAAGTGCAAGTGTGAGTAAATTATGTATGACGACTTCTTGCTTAAAGCCTCTTAGAAAAGAAGAATATGTTTGCTTGCATCTCACTAATATGCCAATGTTTAGGTAGCTACATTTACACCTGTTTGCCACAGGTAAACTGAATAGAACATCAGACAGCTCATTATAGAGACAAGTATGCTCCATTCCCAAAGTTGGATGACAGAACAAGTCATGGTGAGTACTGTAATTTTAGTGCTACCATACATCTTCAAGCTGTCTGGAAGTAAAATGCTTACTAAGCATTGCATTTGTGCTGTCAGAATACTTTATGGGATGGTAATTAAATAAAGGCAGCACTGTGGAGTTAAGCCAATATCTGATGAATTCTAGAAATCTCTTCTAGAAAGGTCTTACTTTGAATCTTAAGTTTTAGAAGAAGTACGTTTCACATTTATTGACTAATCTTTCATTAAAAGCACACTTGTGTAGGGTATTCGCTGAAAACATTCATTTATGTTTTCTTGTGATAGGTGAATGCCCAGTTCACCTAGCAGAGAACTCAATTGTCAGCATGCTGCCCTTTGAAATGTTAGTTTCCCCTCTCTCAACTTGTATGATCAGTCACTACTTTTAAATTATGACTTGGGGTGCCTGGGTGGCTCAGTTGGTTGGGTGTCTGATTTTGGCTCAAGTCATGATCTCATGGTTTGTGAGTTCGAGCTCCATGTTTGGGCTCAGTGCTGACGGCTGAGAGCCTGGAGCCTGCTTCAGATTCTGTCTCCCTTTCTCTCTGCCCTTCCCCTGCTCACAATCTGTCTCTCTTTCTCTCTCTCAAAAATAAATAAACATTTAAAAATTTAAAAAAAACTACAAAAAGCTAAATACAAAGACTGATAATGGAGGCAGTTATCCACTGTTTTCCAAAAGTTTGGTTATGCCGCTTTGCTTTCATGAAAAATCTACATTAATACCTGTTTTCACGAAGTGAAAGAAATCCAAAGAGGATTTTTGCTTGGTCAGTAAAAGGCAAAGAGGGAAATAGTGTTCGGCGTTTGTTTGGCAGTGAGCCCTCATGCAGGCAGTGCTCATCCCAAGCAGCAAGAGTGGCCCCGCCACACCTCTTCCCTGGGAACTACATTTCAGCATCTCAGCATCAAGCCACCATAGCTTTGAATTGTGTCTGTGTACATCTGTGCTTTATCTTGATTCATTTTGTGCATCTGTTAGCAAGATTTGTCCTAAGGTATCAGAAAAGCCAAAGGGAGGCTATTTTGGGGGGGGGGGTCTGGGAATGCTCAAATTTTTTTCTGTATAAATTAATGGTAATTGCTTCTTCTGATTATGCCATTTCAGCTTAGGAAAGGTTTCATAAGAACACTGTACTTTTGGATAGCGGGGTAAAACTGTACTGGAAAGAAGTATATTTATTTCATTCTTGTCATTTTTCACTTTTCCTCTGGAATTTAGTGCCCTAGTTTAAGATTGAATTGTACATATACCTCAGTAGGGAATGGATACGTTTTTCCTTTATACTTATTTATAGATGTTCATTTTAATAGTTACACACTGTATGATTGGTAAAAGCAGGCTATAGACCAGCGCTGGGATCCACAATGGTGGAGCAAAAGCCAAAGGCCAAATTCTGCCTGCACCTGTTTTTGTAAATAAAATTTTGCTTGAATTCAGGCCATTTGTTTATGTATTGTCTATAGCTCTTTTCTTGCTACTATGGCCAAGTTGAATAGCTGTGGCAGAGACCAGAAAGACCCACAAAGTCTAAATTATTTACAATCTGGTCCTCCACAGAAAAAATTTATTGACCCTTGGACTAGCACATGGATTTGAAAATTTTTAAAGGAGTACATTTTTGTTTGTGTGTTTTTGTAATATGCAGTCATGAGAAAAAAATAAAATGATTTATTATCTCAGATGATTTTTATTTTCTTTCACAGTGAAGAATATTTTGCATTATTGCTTTAAATTTTTGAAAGTCTTAGCAATTTCCTATAGAAGGAGCTCCTGCTTGGATGCAAAGCTGTGTACACTGTTAGGTGGATAGTTAGCAAGCTGGTGTCTCTTCAAAGATAAAATATTTTCCAAACCATGCTGTGAGATTGGCATAGAAGGAAAACTGGGAATAGGGTTCAGGTGAATCAGTGAAATGGCTTCTAACCATGCAGCTATTATATGCCTGAAAACTGCACGAATTGAGGTTAGTCTGCAGGCCTTACCAGCTTGTTCTTGGCGAGGCTCCCAAACTCCTCTAACTATATCATGACTGTGACTTCATTCTCTAAAGCAGACTATTCCCCCTGGCTGTCTCAAAGACAGTCCCTGGGCCAATTTTTTTTAACCTGTCACATTTACTTTCTTTAAAAAGAAAAGTAAAAGAAACTTGTTAGGAAATAAAAAGAGTATATATGCTAAGTTATTTTTTATTATTTCAATTCTTCATTTTTATATAGTTGTATGTGTATACACGTGCACAATTAAATAATGCTGATAGGATCATGAGGTAATGTAGTACTTTCCAAAATGTAGCTTTGGTATAGAACATCTAGCAGAAGGATAATAGATAATGATGCAATGGTTAACATTACTATTTTGCAAAAATTAAAAAGAAATAATCATTCAGAGCCAGTTTGGCATTTTCCTATATGACATCCTAATAGGACTTTGAATTTCAGCTGTCCATTTCTGTGAATTTGAATGCAACAGAGAAGATGTAGCTTTCACATAATTTTCTTCAGTTTAAAAAATCATAACCATTGCAATGGGATGCCTTAAGCCTTGGGTCACTTAAATCATTTCTGAAGACAGCACGTGCTCTTCAGGGACATGCAAAATGAGGAAGGCACTTGTTGGTCACTGTGTCTGTGTCACCTGTATAGACTTGGTACAGGTCAGTGTGTTTATGAGTCAGTAATGAAGAGGAATATGAAATGTTGCAACTTAGCAAATGTGCTAAAATGTAAGTATGAAGAAAAATGTTTTGAAAGGCTAACCAGTTTAGAATCACAAAATATTTAGATATTCTCTCAATTTAGGATTGAGAAAATAGCTGCATGAGATATAAAAATGAAGATATAACTATTTACATGGAAATATAATTGTCTAAAAAAAGTCCTCCCTTCATTTTGAGTTAAACAAAACAAGGGGATTTTCAGATCCAATGGATTATAATGCTAATTTACATCAAATCTTGGAAGGAAGTAACCTATTTTATTCTTATTTGCTGTTGTTTCAAGATATAGTATTCCTACAGTTCTGAATTACAATAATATGTAGTAAAATTTTGAGAAAATAGATCAGAGGTAAAAATCTGTGACATTGGCACAAATATAGCCTGCTGACATTCTATTGAATAGAATTCGTTTTGTGTCTGCGTTTTTCTTTTTGTTTTTTGTTTTAAAAACTAGAAATTTTGCTAAAAAATTTAACTCCAAAATCTCATTGAAAATCTGGGACATTTTGATATTTATTTTGTCTTAAAGAGTTTTTTAAACATAAATGTTGTGCAAGCACTTGGTAAAAAATCAAATGGTACAGAGAGTCATAAGGAAATTTTCTTGATCTCTCATTTTTACATTTTCTGAAGTATTCTTCCATAAATATTCATGCTTACATGTATATATGAGTGAAATAAACAATGAGATCACAACAAACACTTTTCTATGCATAAGTACTTTTAATTCCTCATTTTTTATAACTTGTTTTAACAATTTTCATTACTTTATTGCTTTGTATTTTCTTTTATTCTATTTTTACTGTCATTGCTTTGGTATTTTTAAATTAAATTCTCACATTTACTAGAACTTCCTCTTCTCCTCTACTTAAATGTTTTATTTCATAAGTTTCAAATGCTATCCCTTTGATGGTTGATAGGATTTGTGGTCATTGCAGTGGTAGAGAGGAGGGCTTCACAGTGCAAGCAGGGCAGGCAGGGTCCCCAGGCACTTCTGCAAACACCATGCTACATCCTTCTTGAATGATCTATCAGTCCTTTAAGTGGCCATCCAAATGTTTCTGAATGTTATTTTTCTGAACTCACAGCTAACAGCCATTCCTGGAGAAATAATAATCCTCTTCTTGACAAAAGTATGGAAATGTTTAGCTAGATAAGTGCATTTGACCCTCTGATCAACGCAAGAGCCAAAGTGGAGTGCAGAATCGAGAATTCAGGTCTTCTGACCTTTATTCTGACATCTTTCCCAATTCTTTGTATTGAGTTTGAGGGATCTGGGGGGATGATCAAGGAAATAGATATGACCATGAGGTGGCAGTAGCACACAAGGAGTTTTATTTGGACAGAGCTTTGGCAGGTTTGCATTTGGGGAAAGTCCCTCACAGCAGGAGCCCTTCCAGAGGTAAAGGGTGAAGGCTACTACCCAGAAGAGGCAGAGGGCAAAAGGAAGTCTGGGGGAAAGAGGATCAGAGAGAGTGTTATGAATCTAGATGATTTTGCTCAGCAGCATAATGGAGAGTCTCTGGGTCAGAGAGCTCTGAAGGGCAGCAGAAGCTTGGAGTCTTTTATAGCCACAGAGTTTATCTGATCTATGGTTAGCAGATATTGGGTGCAGTTTTGTGCATTGTGCAATGCAGGAAGGCCGTAAATGGCTAAAATTCTGCTCATATGGGCTTTATTTAAAACAACTGGATATGTAAAAATTTGGGGTTTTTTGGTGCCCATGGGGTTTGGAGCTAGTAGGTCCCAGCTTGCTGTAAAGAAGTAAACAACATAGGGCCAATGTACAGAAGCCATCTTTGGCTCACTGATATAACAGCTAGTCTGTACTAGTTTTGTTTGTGTATGTGTATCTTGTCATTATGACATACTCCCAATATACATAAAAATATACACACCAGTATAATGTATAATATGTATACACCAGCTGTATTTGTTAACCTTATTTTGTCATAATGGCTCCAGGTTTTTTGAAGGAATAACTTCACTAGAGTTGCACTCTATTTCCTTTGAAGGAATTCAACTTCACTAGAGTTGAATTCCTCTGTGTGCCCCTCCTAAAACTATTTCCCTCCTCACCTTCTTCAGAAGAGTCTTCTTTGTATGTACACTTAGATGCATATACTTTATATGTATTATTTTTAAATAATTTATAAACTTATTTTTGGATGACTTAAACTTTATTTAAATGATAACATAATGTACAGAGCCTTTTGCCCTCTCCATACGATTTTTGAGAATGATCCAAATGGCTCCAATTGACACTTATAGGTCATTTTATTTTGTTTTATTTTGTTTTTACTGCAAAATACTATTTCATCGTGTGACTTTAATATGATTTTAAAACAATTTCATGTTCACGTACATTCAAGTTGTTTCATTTTTCCCTGTTTGCAAATGATGCCGAAGAGAACATTTCTGGACATAACCTTCTTATGTACATACTGCTACTTGGCTATTCCATTTTGATAATCTGTTAGTAAATTGACAGATAATTACCAAATACCCTATGTGCACAGGTGTGGGACTTTCTCAAAATTAGATAAAATTCCTGTTCTTAATAAACTTATAATCATAGTTTAACCTTGTATATATTTATAAATCAGAATAACTCTAATATATGATAGCTTAATTTCATTTATCATTTTACTAAATTTAAATTTATTTCTAAAACAGAGGTGTTGTCAATGTCATTGCTTAATTATTTCCCTCAAAATTTGGTTTTGGTAATCTTCCAAAGTGCACAGGCAGGTATGAATGACTGAGTTACAGCTTTATCTCCAGGAGAATATTGTGTTAAAGAGCCATCCTGAATTTCTATCACTGTCACTTGCTTGGTTAATGATTTATTAAATACATCAGAGCAATTACAAAACTGAGATTAAAAAAAAGTGTTATTTACTATAGTCCAAGTAATTTATTAAATTTTTTTTATGTTTATCTATTTTTGAGAGAGAGACAGAGCATGAGCAGGAGAGGGGCAGAGAGAGAGGGAGACACAGAATCCGAAGCAGGCTCCAGGATCTGAGCTCTCAGCACAGAGCCCAATGTGGGGCTCAAACCCATGAGATCATGACCTGAGCCAAAGTCAGATGCTCAACTGACTGAGCCACCCAGGCACTCCTTAAGTAATTTAAATCACTCTTTAAGAGATGTATTTTGGGAAAAGTCAGACGGGCAGGCACATGACATGGTAAGGATAAAGATCAGTGTAAGCTGATAACTTCTAATGGGAAATATATACAGAGCTTTTGAATTGCATTTCAAATCACTCATTTTTCCAGCATTTATTGTATGCAACAAATGCATAAGTGGTTAGCTGAAACAGGTAGCTCAAAAATATTTTAACATTTTTTATCTAAACAAATGTCAGAATTTTTTTGAAAATGAAAAATGCTAAATATAATAAAAGTGTATATTTATGCTCTCGGCAGCCAAATGTGCTTTTTAATGGAATTTAAATAAATGGAATTTTTATGACAAAAAAAGCAACAGTAAAAGCAGTGATTATGTTTTTCATAGTTCATTTGCCGTCTTTGCCCTGCAGACCTTGTGTGGAAGAAAATGAGATCCCGAGTGAAGTCTACAATGTCATTGACTCTGAAGAAGGACTCAGAGACCCATTGGTGTTTAATGACCCTTACTGGCCTATGCAATGGGAACTGGTATGATCTTCAGAAATAGATGGTTCTTTGGCAATGTTAAGAAATATTATTTTTGTCATATTTTAATGCAGTAGACAGACACTTTTATGCACTGCCTGCTTTTATCTATTGGTTTTGCAGAGAGAGACTTAGCAAACTTTTGATGAAATATTACTGCCAGCTTATTAATGAGTACTAATCCTTTTAATTTGATTACATCCTTAGGGTTTGATTTGTTCTATAAAAGATACCAGTTTAAAAAAAAAAACTAAGACATTTAAATTTGCTGTATGTAAACAGACTCATTACACAGAAATGTTGTTGCCATCCAGGCTTAAAGTTCTTGTTCTTGCATAACCAGAATATATTCTATATTACATCAATAATGAGAGAATTCCTCTCTGTCTTTATGGATTAAGTAGACATTAGAACATTGCACAACAAACTTTTTTTTTCATAATGCTTCTAGTGTTGAACGTTTTAGAACCACATTGTCCTGTCATTTATACATGATTGTGATAATAGAAAGGATTTGAAATGAGAAAAAAAATCACACATATTTTTTGAATGTAAATAACTAAAAAAAAATTTGAAGTACATAGCACTGAAGATTTTAAAAGGAAATTATTTGGAATGTGAGATGACTTGGTGAAAATATCAGAGAAATTTAAGACCTTCTTATATCCATACTTAGCTCCTCATAGGTCTATAAATAATATGGTGTTGTAGAGGGTCTCATGCTGTAAAATGAGAAAAAGGCTAAATGCATTTCATCACATTCATGGATATAATAAGGTGAAAGATGGGAAACTGTTGTGGTGGCTGTTTTTTGTGTTGATCATTGGTAGTTACCAAGATGACTATCTGGAAAGAGTACAAAACCAATATTAGAAGAAGTCCAGCTCACTCCTGTGTAGCTTCAGTTCACCCTTAAAAATTGAAATGTAATTTAGAAAACTTTAAGATATGTATATGACTACATTTGACCTTTTCAAACAACAAACTCAAGCAGAAAAAAATTGGGTTTTGCTTTAATTGCCTGGAGGTAAGATAATCAGTAACAAGTGAGTGAATTACAGCTGCTTAGGGTCATGAAAGCTAAAGTTAAAAAGAATGAATTTTTTAAAAAAAGGAGGGAGGGCGGGGTGCCTGGGTGGCTCAGTGGGTTAGGCATCCAACTTCTGCTCAGGTCATGATCTCTCAGTCTGTAAGTTTAAGCCCCGCATCAGGCTCTGTGCTGACAGCTCAGAGCCTGGAGCCTGTTTCAGATTCTGTGTCTCCCTCTCTCTCTGACACTCCCCTATTCATGCTCTGTCTGTCTCTGTCTCAAAAATAAATAAACGTTAAAAAAATTTTTAAAAAAAAAGGAGGGACAGTAGCTATATAAAAAAGGAGGGCATGAAATAAGAGGAAACGTCTTTAAATTTTTTTTTTCTGACTGAAGAAGCAGCAAAAATTAAGATGAATACTGAAGATTACATATATAACATTTAATAATTAGCTACCTAGCAAGACACACTTTTATTGTATTGGTTGTTAAATGGCAGGCTCCTCTATATTGAGGTCAAGAATTTCGGGAGAACACAATAGGGAGAGGAAATGAAGGCAAGTGATATAGGAAAGACAAGAAGAATTGAATAGCAGTCAATAAAGTGATAGAGATTAGAAATGGAGACAAGTCTTAGAAGACTATTAAGCAATTAGCTCTCTTAAAAACAGAGAACAGAGACTGTGAAAGGCAGAAGGCAGAAGTAGAAGGAAAAATTCTAGTGTTTTCTACAGCGTGAGCTGATAGACTTTTTCCGCAAATAACCAGATAGTAAATATTGCCGTCTTTGTCAACTGTATAAATTTCTCTGGCATAATTTTATTGTTGTTGTTCCAAATCTTTAAAAGTGTAAAAACCTTAGCATAGAGCCATACAAAACCAGGCTCTAGGCTGGATTTCACTTGAAGACCATAATTTACTGATGCTACAGAAAATAAGGGAAAAAGAAGAGCCAAAAAAAATCATTCAGATTTAGCTGTCTCTCAAGCATCCAACTGTTGTGTTATACTATGCACATATTATGCTAGCACAATTCAGCAACGAAAGGTCAAGCCAGGCCATATGAACGTCAATAGCTTTCTGGAGTATTACTATATTCCTTATAGCACCATTCTAGAGTTTCGTCTGCTGGTATGGAAGCGATTCCTTGTAATACCTTATAATATTAAGTCCAGCCATAATACAAAATTGCAAAGAAAGATTTGCAGTTTCTGAACGGATGTTCTATCTAAAACATATTCCTAACAGTAGACCTAAGCTGTGTTATAGGATCCATCCTCTGGTGAGAGTACCAAATTTATTTATTAAAAGATTGAGTGGCACAGCTGGATTGTACCACTTAAAGAGAAAGTTGAGAGAACTTATGCTGATTACCACCCGTTAGATAGTCTCCCTTAGTTACTGGTGTCACTCTCTTTCTCCACAAGCAAGTGTCCTAAAATGGGAGTCTGTTCTTATCTGCGTTTTTGTGCCCACTACTCTTCAGCCAACAACATATGGCAATCAACATGGTAAAGTGTTCCATCATGATAACTTGGATAAGTGGCCTAGAGGAAAGAGTGAAAGCTGAAACAGAGATCACAATTTTTATTATATTAAGTAGAAAAAAATAACATAACCCATTTTATCTGGTGCTCAGAGCTCAATAGACATTGATGAGAAAAGTTACAGCAGTATAATTTTCAAGAAGGTAGGGTTGTCTAATTTTTTTTCTGCTTTAATTTTTGATTCAGAATTTCGTTTTGTGAAAAAGGGGTATTGCATGTACAAGCTTTATTTTACCTAGAGGACCATGGGGCAGATGATGTAAAAGTGAGTTGGCAACGTGAACTTTCATCAGTGAAAAAGGTATCAGAATACTCGTATACACTTGAGTATCTGTGTCAGTGAGCCAGGGATCCTATCCTGATATTTATGCCTGTGTGGACTGCCACAACACAGGCCAGAGGACCAGGGTGAAGATAATGCCAAGAGAGATTCAGCCTATGAGTTTAAAAGGAAAAATAAATGTTTGATCATTTTTAACATGGCTTTGTAGATTAAAAAAAGAAAACAAATCTAGAAAATGTTGCTATGATTGGATATATTAGGAAGAATATAGGCGTTAGGGTTAGGCAAACGTGGATTCCAACCCTAGGTCTAGACTGTGACTATAATGAATATCTTAATCTTGTGAAAATTTGTTTTCTTATCTGTAAGATGGGCCTAACAGTATGTCCTTCACTGGATTATTTTTAGAGTTAAATGACATTGTAGACACAAGGGATGTGTCACAGTATTTAGCATGTGGTGGGCATTCAATCAACAACTTGGCAGTTGGCCAATTCCTTTCCTACCTATAACGGGTTAAACTTCCATCACATAGGAAATAGACTATGCCGAATGCTCATTTCTGAACGATGCTAGATGACTAGAGCAGTACTAGGGCAGGTTATTAATAATTTGTTTGCTATAATAAAATAGGAATAATGTTTATCTTAATGGCCTCTGAAGAAGGGCTTACCCCACAAAGAGTGCATAAGCAGATTCATTGAGATGCAGGAAAAATATGAAAATTTCCATTCATATTTATTTTTTTAACCTTTAATTTTTTAGTTTTTCTGAATATATTATAATCCATATAATGTACTATACTATATATTAGTATGTTAATGCATGTTTTAATTTATACATAACTAAATGTACATATAATATAGATATATGCAGAAAACTTTTCTTTAATGATAAGACTCATGAACATAGTGTCTGAAAGCAACTGATATACTCAACAACTACTCATAAAGTGGATGTCACAGTATTTTGCTGAGTGTCTGCTATATGAACGGAAGTAGGCATTAAATCTGAACATCAGTCAGCTATGGATTTTTACTTTAAAAATCTTAAAGCCTAAAAGAGATGATAGCACTAAATATTATTAAACAGAAAGCCATTCTACTAAGAAGACAAAGTTCAAGAAGTTACTTCTAGCTTGTGGGAGGTAATATTTGAACTGGGACTAAATATGGAAACCCTATAAACAGAGACAGGAAGATGGAAACGTGTGGTTTTTGTCCAGAGAGATGATCTTGAATATTTGAGGTCCAAACTTTATTCTATGTCAGTAGAACGTTTTGAAAGATTTTGAGCTGAATATTTGAGTTTGAATACCACTGATTTATTATTTTATCCATTCATTTATGAAGCACTTGTTTGTCAAATACTATGGTCAGGCCCAATGCCAAATACACAAAATACAAATATGAATTACATGCTATTCTTATTCCCAAAAGATTCATAGTTTAGTGAGAAAGCCATGTAAATGTACTCACTGCATATTATGAATGTAAAACACAGGTGTGAATAAAAGAAAACCCAGTAATTATGACACTCCAAAGAGAATGGCCTATTCTATTCAAGTATGGTGGAAAGGCTTCACTGAGTCAAGAGATATATAAGCAAATATTTATAGTGTAAGCGAGGAAGGCTGGCTGAGCTATGGCCTTTTTCATTTGACCAGAGCTTAGAGAAATAGCAATGGAGAAAAGGCTAGACAGTTTATTTGGGCTCTGTTCCAAAGGACCATATATGCCAAAATAAGATATTTGTCCTTTGTCCTGTAGCTTATGGAACTAAGAGGCTTATGAGAGGGAAGTGACTCGATAACCTTTGTCTGTAGAAAGATGACTGACATAACGGGTTAAGTTCAGGATACAGGGGATTGCAACTGGAGGCAGAAGAGAACAGTTAGGAGAGGGCTATAGTCCAGGAAAATGAAGAAACTTGGCCCTAGGAGGTAAAGCAGAGGGTATGAAGACAAATATGCAAAATCAAGCAATATTTAGGATGAATATATTGATGAAAATCTTAGGCAAATCTGGATATGAGAGTTAAGGGAGAAGGATCAATCCATAATGATTTGAGACTGGTTTGGTGACCTGGTGAGTGAGTGTATTAAGTCTACTAGGTCTTCCGTACTCAAATACCAGAGACCAGATGGCTTAAACAGTGGAAATTTATCTCCTCACAGTTCTGGAGGCTGGAAGTCCAAGATCAAGGTTCCAGCAGGCTTGGTTTCTCCTGAGGCCTCTCACTGGCTTATAGACAGCTGGCTTCTCACTGTGTCCCCACATGGCCTTTTCTCTATGTGTGTGCATCCCTGTACCAGTCCTATCAGATTCGGTTTTATAAAGACCTAATAAAGTGAATAAAGTCCTATTGGTTTAGGCCCCCACCCTTATGATCTCTTTTAACCTTAATTGCCTCTTTAAAGGCCCTATCTCCAATATAGTCACAATGTGGGCTAGGGATTTAACATATGAATTTTGGGGGGACACAACTTAGTCAATAACAGGGGATAAATTAGGTGATATGGCTGAGGTAGTCAATTATGTATTTGACAGTATGACCATGATCTGACTGTAGAATATTTAAATTGAAAAGGAAAAAAAAAAAGGGGGAATAAAATATTTTATAATTATAATGGGATCATTACCCATGTTTTAATAATGAAGAAATTGAGACTCATAGGATTGAAGATAATAGGCACTTTGAAATATAGAAGATAATGAGTTATATCATGGGCATTATCATTACAAATTTGTTGATATAACAAATGTTGCAAACATAAATGTACATTTCTGTTACAAATATGTAACTATAACACATTGCCCACAAGTGTGCTCATTATCATCTATATTTTATTGCCTACCTGTTATCTTCAAGTCTTTGAGTCTCAATATGATATATAATAAATGTGTAACTCTAACATTTCACATTATATATGTATATATGAAAATGTATACTATTTAGAGATGCATCAGTAAATGTATTGATTGATATTTCCCAGGAATATGTATTTTGTGGAAAGGAAGGTGTAATGATAATATTTAAAGGTGAAATAGAGTTCATTAATCTGAAAGCATTGTGTAGGTTAAGATGTGGGACAAGAGAGAGATATGGACATATGTTTGCAGAAATTAAGTAACAAAAGCTGAACAGGGGGACTGGCATGGTGCACGAAGGGAAGGAGACCATAGAGCAGATTTATTTACTCAAGAAATACTTATCAAGTGCCTGGTAGAGGATAGACAATGTGCTCAACCTTGGTGACTCAATAGTGAACAGAAAGACATCACTATTTTCTTAGAGCTGATAATCCTAGCAAGAAATAATATAATTAAACAAGTAAAAACCAAGTAGTTGAGAGCAAATAGTGGGGGCTTTAAACCTAATGTCAGGGGTATAGGAAAAATTTTTCCAAAGGAAATGATGTTTAAATTAAGAACCAAGGTGAATATAACTTAACTTGACAAAGAAGTTGCCAGGGTAGAAGGAGAGGCTGCCTTAGGCAGGGAGACATAACAGAAAGAACCAGAAGATTGTGTGTCATTGAGGAACCAAAAAATCTGTCAATATGGTCAAAGCTGCTAATGGAAGGGGAGCTTGAAAAGTTGCAGAAGGAATGCCTTGATAGAGATGAGGAAAACTAAAAGAGTGTGCTTGTAGGATAATCTAGCATAAAGGAAAATATCATTGACTATGGATGGTGCTTCTCAGAAAACAATAAAATAGTATGACCTATGAATCAGCAACAAAGATGTTGTTATTCTTAATGAGAATAATTCCAGAAGACTATTGGAAAAAGACACAGAACTGCAAGGGACTGATGAGTGAATCTATGTTGAGGAAGTGGGGACACTGAATGGAGGAGACCTTTTGTAAATTTTTATCTAATCCGCTTATTATTGAATTACTGAGAATATTAATATGGCTTTTGGATTTCAAGGCACTTAGATTTGAGAACTGGTAATGACACAGTGTAAAGAATGGGAAGCAGAAGACAATAGAGTTATATCTTAAAGGTGCTAAAAGAAAATTGCTACCAGCCCAGAATTTTATTCCAAGAGGGGAAAATCCTTCAGGAATGAAGATGAAATGAATTTATTTTCGATCAAGCAAAAACTGAAAGTCTTCATCAGCAGCAGATTCTACTATAGGAAATACTGAAGGATGCCCTTTGGGCAAGAAGAAAATAATCTTGGATGAAAATTTATAAAAGTTATCTGAAGCACAGGATGAGACTGTTTTTCTCCCAAGTGAATATAACTTTGCTTTTGTCAGTCAGAGAAACTAGCAATCTGGAATCACTTTGACCCAAGCCCAAGTATCAAGATGATTTTAAGTTGGACATCAAAATAATAATAATGATAATGATAATGATAATAATAATAATAATAACAATAAAGTAAAAAGAGAGAGAGAGAAAGAAAACAAAGAAAAAAGAAAGTTGGGAATCAATCACTGAGAGAGCTCCTTGTAGTTCACCCTGGCTCTTAACACGAGCTGCTCATCTCCTTAGACTTTAAGCCAAATTTTGGGGAGCTTCAGCTGTCCCTAGGAGAAAGGTGGCTTTAATTATAAAACTTACCTGTCTATATTTCAGCTTCTTTTACGTCTTGGCCTCTTAATCCCATGTGAGATTTCTGATACATTCAAATATTAGAATATCTGTAGTTTTTCTTATATCCATTCAGTTTTTTTAGTGTATTTAGCAGGAGTGTTAGACGGAAGTATTATTTTTAATATAATTTATTGTCAAGTTAGCTAACATACAATGTTTACAGTGTGCTCTTGGTTTTGGGGCTAGATTTAGAAGGAATTATTTAATCCGTCATTACCAGAAATAGATGTTTGACGTTTATTCTATATAAATAACCAAAATTTGAATTTCTTTAATCAGTCACATAAAAGACGTAGTACTATCATACTAAAACTGGATGTTGCACTTCTGCCAGAATCGCACCAATATATAGCCTGAGCAAGCAGCCGTTTATTTCAACGGTGAGGCAAAATTCTGTCTTGCCTAATGGTCAGAATTTCTTTCTATTGGATTTTCAATTTCTAAATAAGTTATTGTAAAGATAACAGGAAAAGAACATTATTGAAGAGAGGATACACACGCACAGTCATGAAACGTCAACATTTTTATCAGTTCCATACGGTAAACTACCTCTATAAATGGAAACATTTATACTGATTTTTTCTGATTAAAAACGTAAATATTTAGACATAAACAAAAATACAAAGACTAAAATATTTCCTGTAACCTTAACACTCATATATAATCGCAATATACACTTGTTACATATTATTTTAGATATTGTCTTATGCCTGCATTATATACTATGTCCATATTATATATTATATATACTTAAACATGCTTAAAATTATCAAATAAAAATGTAAACATGCTACAAAGACTCTGCCATACTTATTTTTTTTCCTTAATATATCTTGGCAATTTTTTTGTCCTAGTTAATTTAGATCTAACATGTCTCTTTCAACAATTGTTCAGTATTCTTTATCTGAGCAATTATTTATTGATGGTCTTTAAGTAGTTTTTACTTCACTCTTTTATAAGCACTTCTCTGATGTGGGGGTTGGATTGTCTGGTGTAGTGAGTGGACTTTGTGAGGGGTGTTTTCACATAGAGGACGCCCCAGTAGGTGAGATCCATCAATAGACCACTCAAGGATCTAGTGACACAGCCTTTACTCTAAAATCTTGGAAGACTCTATGACTCATGTGAAGCTAGGAGTAGAAAACTGTGGCTCACTGTCCTTTGGCCTCTAGCTGGGTTCCCAAAGCCCTTTGATTTGTTTCTCACCAGCACATTCTCTTCTCTAGTTCTTGCTGATAATAACTTACTGTTGTCCAAAACAGTTCAAAGTGCAGTAGCCAGTAGAGGGGAAAGAAGGAAATAATGTGTTAGAGAAATTCAGTTTCACCTAGTCTTTTTTTTTTTTTCTTTCTCTTTCCTTTTGGGTGTATTGAGGCAGTCTGAAGTCAGCTGAGATGTTGCAAACTACTCTCTCTTCTACTCACCCACCTGCCTTTGTTGAAGAACACCATGGTAAAATGCAAACTGCACTTAGTACACACTGTCCACCAGATGTAGAAAAAAAAAAAAAAAAAAAAAAAAAAAAGGTAGTAGCCAGCCATTCTGGGAGATGGACTTAACCTAAAAGCTGTCTTTGCTTTATGTCCTTCTGTGAAAAACTTGGGGATTTCCTGAGTCCTGTTGAAGAAACTTAACCACTCAGTTTATAGGCTAAGCTCTTCTCCTTTCCTAATGTTGAATAACAGGCTGATTAACACCAATCAGTCTTTCTTTTAATCTATGTCATTCTCCTTCACAATTTCCAGAAAAAATATTAATGTTTCTTGACTGTTGATGGCTTCTGCACTTTAGCAATGCAAACTTTAAAAAATTTTTGCTTTTCTATTTTTTTCTTCATATTGCTGATATTTTATAAGCAATGTGTAGGCTCAAATCATTATTGAAATGGGACATTGTTCCTTTAAGGTTTAGTGGTGAGAAAGAAGATAAAAATATATAATGCCCTTATAAGGAATGGACTGGCCTGATGAGGTTTAATCAGAGGCCTGATGGAGGCCACTGACTTCTGTTCATGCCACAGGAATGCCAGACTACTGGATTGGTGTAAGCAGTGGAGATGCTAGGCAAGGAAGCAAAATGCACAAAGAAAAGGTAGTCTATATATTGCAGACATTCTTTATCAGTTTTGTGTAGAAAATATCTAATAGTTGAATTACCTTATGGATAGAATTGTGATGTATAGTCTTTGCTCTTTTATTTTTTTCAAGTTTTATTTATTTATTTATTTATTTATTTGAGAGAGAGAGAGAAAGAGCGAGAGCAAGAGCGAGAGCGCGCGCTTGAGAGAGGGAGCATGAGCAGGGTACAGGCAAAGGGAGAGGGAAAGAAAGAATTTTAAACAGGCTTCATGCCCAGCTCAGAGCCTGACATCACACTCAATATGACAATTGTGAGATCATGACCTGAGCCAAAATCAAGAGTTGGATGCTTAACCAACTGAGCCACCCAGGTGCCCCTGCTCTTTGAGATATTAAAGATTTACTGATGGATTCAAAAGATGCTCATCTTTATCTGTCATCCAAGATGATGCAAATAATGTTATAATTAATTTGAGAGTTGACTTATGAACTAATTACCTTATAGCTCCTTACCTATGTGTAGGTAGAGTTTGAGTTGCCACTGGCTGCCAGCCTCTCGTGACGAAGACAAGAAGGGAGTTGTGCTGGCAGCCAAAAAACTTTGTCCTGTGTGTCCTCTCCAGCCGATTGTTATGTGGTGCTAACTTCTAGTTCAAGGTTTGATGTCACCTTATGAGTTTTTCCACGCAAGTATTTTAATTTCTTCATGTGATCTTATATACCTTCTTCATTGGTCTTTGATTATGTGGATGTGTTTACATATAATAATTATTTTCTATGCCCAAACAGATCTTGGAATAACTTATTAAAGTTAAATAAAACTATCTGGGGTCATTAATTTATTCCCAAGGTCAGTAATTTTTTTAGCTTAGTGGAAGCTGTGGTACCCTGCCTAGATCACTTTGCCTGCCCCTGGCAGTATTGACCACAAATGTGTTACAGTTACTACCCCACTTCTCCAGCCTCCTATGTCTGTATCTCTTGCACCCTCAGAATTGCCCTTGGCTGATAGGAGCAGTCTAGCCAGGGAGGCTATGGCACTTTCCCTTAAACCATTACCCTTTCAGGGATGGCAGGTAGACTATGTCTGACTAATACAGGGGTACAGAAGTCTAGCTTCCTTGCCTCAAGGGGGAACAAAGCTGTGGTGAGATTTATATTCCAGATTTCTTGCAGTCTCCTTGGATTAGGCCAAGACTAGACTCTCCTAAGACTACAACATGATCGTCTCTTCCTCCTTTATGCTGCATCACTTCCACTCTTATAGGTATTCTTGAAGAGATCTTCCTCAACAAAGCACCTGAAACCCTGGATTGAGCCGTGTTTCTAAGGAAACTGAATTAAGACAGTACCAAAAGTGCTTTTTGGGAATAGACTCCAAGAATGGGATCCTTGAGTTAGAAACTTGAGGGCTGGTGTGTAGCAAATACCTAATCACTTGTGGTAGGTAGAGTTTGCATTGTTCTGGCATGCAGCCATAGTACAATTGCTAAGGCTGTCACTGAGGTCAGCAGGAATAAGATACAGGCAGAAGGAAGTGCACCAGCTTGTGCAATATTTCTGGCATTTGAGAGGTATAAGAGAAATATAAATTATAAAGACTTTGGAATTGAGAAGCTATTTCTGAATGTCATTGGTGCTTTGAAGAGATGAAATAACAAGCCTAGGGCAATCAATCATCAATTTAAAGCCAAGTATGATAGTCAGACGGCCTCTTGGGCAGCTTTTAAAGAGACCTTCAGATCCTGCAGCTGGAGAACAGACAGAACTTAAGACCGGGCATGAGACTTAATTATAAAAGTCACAGGCCTCAAGAGAAAGCTTAATTCTCAGTCTACGAAAGTCTTGTATGCTAAAGCCAAAACCTGAAACATAAAGAAAGTGACACAGAAATTTGGTATAGTGTTATCTGGGTATACATACGTGTAGACCTTGTACTGCTGAATTATTCTGAAACTTAGACTTGCACAAGTAGTCCAATCCCATTCATTGGAAGAGCCTTTCCTACCTCTTGGTTGAAGACTGTGCAGAATCCTCAAATGAGGCAGATAACTTACAAAATAATCCTAACCCTTTCCAACCTGCCCCCTACTCCCCTCTGGGTCACATAATCAACAACTTAGATTATATCTCAGCATAACCCACTGGTAAAGTACTGAGTTTGCTAAGGGAGATGATGGATTATATGCCAACACAGTTGCAGGAATAACGAACAAGTTCAACAGTAACTATGGAAGTATTCCTGTGAGTGAGTTCTGAAGGTGTTGGATCAGGATGGCGGGGTGGAATATAAAGCTGAATAAGTGAGATTATATTTTACTACTTTTAAAGTAGTAGAGATGTCAGTCTTATGTGACCAGTTGGTGGAAGTGATCAAAGACTCAGAAGAGTGGGGGTTATAGAAAGGATTTACTACATAAGTCGTGAAAACCCATCTGCTGATTTTGGTTCTTGGAGGAGCCTTGCTTACAGTTCATTTAAGAAGGAGGTACCGGCATCATTCTAGAAGTTCATAGTAATTATACTTTGTAGGCTGAGACTGGTTGTAGGAGAAACATTGTGACAAAACTTGGCTCCATAGATGACTGAGAGAGAGAGAGAGGCAGAGACAGAGAGCGATAATAGCATTATTCTATAATTTGAGCACATATTCAATCTATTAAAATATACTCTATATATTCAATATATAGAATAGTGCTATGTATCTGTTATCTATCACCTATCTATCTAAAATAAGATGAGATCAAGGATGAATATGCAGAAAGCTGAGATCAGACATCCCACTGGAAAGTTATAGTCCTTTGCCAAATTTCTAGACCTGTACACTTATTAGACTCAGAGTTCATCAATTTAAGGAGTCTAGTTTCCTACCTTAAGGAAGGCACTCTTAACATCATGGGGATTATATATAATAATATTTCTCCGGTCCTCTCCTAAGGGTATATACAGCCATTTACTTGGATAACTGTCTATGGAAGAAAGAGGAATATCCAGATATTTTGAGGTCTTTTGGATACACTATCCAAATTGATGCTGATACCCAAGGAACCAAAGCATTCTGACAGCCTCCCTGCAGGTAAAAGGGCACATGAGAGCAGTTAAATGGTTTCCTGGCTTAGGTGTAAGTGGACCCATGGGCTCCACAGATTCACTTACTAGTCAGTCTTTTTGTTTGAGAATGTATAATCATAATGGACAAACTTAGCAGTTGACAGAACTCTCTTATGGCTCCTTGACCAGCTCAATAAGAGCAACTGTAGTGAAAGTGGAATCCCCTGAAACTATCCCAGTAACCCCTTCTCAGCCAAGATAATAAATCAAAAACAATTTTCTATCCACAGGGGAATGGAAGAGATTACTGCTATCCTCAATGCCTTCAAGGTTGTAAGGATTGTGGTACCATTTTCTCTTCATTTAATTCAGCAGTCTAACCTGTGCAAAAACTGGATGTATACATGAACAATGACAGTAGATTAACCACAGACTTAACCAAATGGCAATCCTAATTGTGGCAGATGTATCAAATGTGATATCTTTGGTTGAGCAGATTAACAAAGTTTTCGTTATGTGATGAGGTATGTAGCTGTTGAGATTTAGAGTACGTTCTCCTCCATATGTACAAAAAAGAGTATCAGAAGCAGTTAACATTCAGTGGGGAAGATAACAGTATACATTTACAGTCTTTCCTTAGAGCTACGTTAAATCTCTTATTGTCTCATAATATATTTCAGTGGGGCATGGACCATCTGGACATCCTGCTGAATATTGTATTGGTCCAGTAAGTTGCTGAAAAAAAAGTGGAAACAATTATGGGTTCCTTCTTAAAGTATGCATGCTCCAAAGAGTGGATGATAAACCTCACAAATGCTTAGGGACCTTTATTAATGGTATGATTTGGGGGTGTAGGGTTTCAGTAGCCTAAGGCACGCAACCACATTTCCTTCAAAGTAACACAGGGTGGGAGAGAGAAACTCCACAAAAGCTGAATCAGTGGTGCAGTTTTTCCTGTAGGGGACTGTCCAGTGGTCTAGGTCATTATAGGATGTCCCCTCCAAAGTAAAGGACAAGCTATTGCAACTTGTACATCCTTCTACTAATAATGACATATTTGGCAGACTTCTTCAGGTTTTGGAGGCACAATATTCTGCATTTGGGAATACTGCCCTGACGCATTTATCATATGAATCTAAAAGCTGCTAGATTTGAAAGAGGCCTAGAGCAAGAAATGATTTTGCAGATGGTACAGCTGTGGTTCAAGTAGCCTGCTACTAGACCATGTGGCCAGGCAGACCTCATGGATACCTGATAAATACCTCATACATATTTCATAAATAGCTGGAGGTATTTATGGTAGAAAACCATGCTATATGGAGACTCTTTCAATCCCCAGTGGAAGAGTTGCAACACAGAGTACTGAAGTTCTAGAGCAAGGACATGCTGTATGTAACAGAGAACCATTCTACAAACAGATCTTTGCATGCTAGTGAGCCCTGGTAGAGATGAAACTATGACAATAGAATATCATGTGACCACACAACCAGAATTTCTCATTATGGGCTGGATAATTTCAGACTACCAAGTCATAATACTGGATAGGATCAGCTCAGCATCAATCCGTTATAAGGTGTAAGTAATTACATCCAGCATATATAATCTGAAGCAGATACAGAGGGATCATGAAAGCTGCACAAACAAGGTAGCTGGAACTTTCTGTTACCTATCACTGTTGTACCAGCAACATCTTTTCAGCTTACACCAATGATTTTATGGTGGACACTATGATGAACTTCTCAGCTTTGTCTTCAATGCCTAATCTTCCAGGGTGAAGATACTCTCTAGTTTCAAATCTTTCAGGGATTGCCTCAGCTGCAGAGAGCTCCCTCACTCATGGTAACACCCATTACCAATCAATGCAGGTATAAAGTCCTGGTTACTTTGGCTCCATTTAGGCTAACTCTGAAGGATCATTTTAGCTATCTACCAGGGATATTTATCTAGACATGACCATGGGGTTGACAAGGCTGCATTGGAGCTTGACTTCGTAATCCTACTTCCTTCTTTTCCCTTCCACAGGTGTTGATTCCAAGGGGACTCCTTAATAAATATCCTGTATTCTAAAGTCCATAACTAAGCTGCCCCTAAGGGAATACAATCCATAATAGGCCTTATAGGATTTTCTGTGATCAGGTGGCAGAGGGGAATAGAAAACAGCTTGGTTCACAGATGAGTTGGCATGTTAGTACAACCATAAAATGAATAGTTGGTGCATTATACTTCCACTCAAGTGTGGCTTTGAAAGACAATGATGAAGGAAGGGATGCCTACCAGTTGGCAGGGCTTTGGGAAGAGCTCCTGGTTATTGTGTAAAGAGACATACAGTCTGAGGTAAAAATATTAATGGATTCATAGACAGTAATAATTATATAGTCAGTCAAGGGATCTGGGAGGAGCAATATTGTGAGATCAAGGTTAAAGGTATCTGGGAAGAGATATGTATAGATGCATTCATGGAAGTGGAAAGGAAGCATGAAGCTCTTTGCATTGCACACTAGAGTAGACCCTTTATACAAGAAGCACTGAACAACCAAATGGGCAGGATGGCTTGTGCCAGTTGTTTTCAGCCAGCCTCTCTCCTTGACCATGACAATGATGGTAGGCATGTGAATGGAAGGACCATTGTGCAGAAGTGGAATCTTTTGTGCCCAAGAATATGTGCTGTATCCTACCAAGACCTATCTACCCAACCACTTTTCCTGAATGCCAAGATCTATCAGCAGCAGAGATTAATGTTGAGTGTCTCATATGATTCCTGAAGGGGACCAAACAGTCACTTAGTGCCAATTTGATTTAATGGGACTCTTTTTCTATTGAAAAAAGCAGAGTTTATCATGATCAGGATTGATACCTATGGGTTCAACTTTCTTGTCTACAGGACTTTGACCAACATCATATTCTAAGAACTCATGGAGTATTTGATTCACTGGCATGAAATCCTGTACAACAACATCTGAGACCAAGAGATACATTTTTTTTTGTAAAGAAGGTAGGGAAATGGACATATGACCATAGGAACCATTGGTCTCATCACCTGCTGTATTCTCCAGAGACTGTTGTTCTGTTACAATAGTTGGATGACCTTAAAGATTGCAGGCAAAGTACCAATTTGGAAATGGCACCTTGCAAGGATGGGACACTATTTTTCAGAATGTAGTGCATTCTTAAACCAACATCCATTATGTACTGCTATGTTAGAAACAGATAGAATTCATGTTGTTATGTACTGAATTGTGCCCCCAACCCCTGCCTCACACACACACACACACACAATTCAAATATTGAAGCCCTAACCATTAATGTGACTATTTTTGAGGTAGAACCTTTAAAGAAATAATTAAGGTTAAATGAGGTCATACAGGTAGGGACCTAATCCAATAGGACTTGTGTCCTTCTAAGAAGAGGAAGAGATTCCAGGAATGCATGCACATAGAGAAAAAGCCATGTAAGGACACAGTGAGAAGATGGACATCTGCAAGCCTAAGAGAGAGGACTCAGGAGAGACCAACCCTGCTGGCACCTTGATCTTGGACTTTTAGCCTCCAGAACTGGGAGGAAATACATTTCTGTTGCTTAAGCCACCTAGGGTGTTGTATTTTGTTGTCAGCTCCAGCAAACAACACATGGCTTTGGGAACAAAGGAGTTAAAGGAATGGTCTTACTTATCATTTCCATGGACCTGCTTGGAGAATTTGTGCTTCTTGATCCTGAAACCTTAAGCACTGAGTCTAGAGGTCCTGGGCTTCTGGATGGGTCTTTTCCATCTATGAACACAGTAAATGTAGAGGTACAACTGCTGCCTGGTTGTTTGGGCAGCTGGTGCCCATAGACCAGCAAACACAAACCAAGAGTAATGGCCTTTATCTTCTTTGGGAGTCAGGACTGCTAAGAGCAGAAAAAAACATATTTGGCACTCGGGTGATCCACTGGGGTGGGTGAGGGAAGGCGTCTCTGTGTTGTGCTCATTTGTAACTGTGAATGGGCAAGTACAGCAACCATGGCCTTCCTAATAAGGGCATCATGAAAAGACTCACTCCTCAGGGATGAGGCTCTGTGTTACTCCACTAGGTAAGCCACTGAGGCCAGCAGAAGTGCTAAGAAATACAGAAAGGAATAAAGAATGGATGATAAAGGAAGGAGATGAGTATCAGTTTTAGCTGTAAGACCAACTGCTGCAGGTAGTAAATCTCAAGAATTGTGACCAGAGAATCCTGGAGAATCTGACTAGGTGGAGTAAATCTGTTGTAGGAAACAAATGCATTCAAGTGGATACCACAGATGCTCAGCTCAAATCCCCTTTACTGGCCTCCTTTATTGTCCCTCATCTGTTGGGAGTATTGGTTGCTCACAGCTCACAACTGTCCCCTTCCCTGGAAATTTGCCCTCAGCTGAGATTGTCACTTCACGCAGGAGGTTATGCACCTCCTGTTATTGAATGGGGAGCACAGATAATGACCAAAAATAGGGGTACAAAAGACTGGCCTCTTGCCTAAAGGATGGGTATCTTTGTAGTACAATTTATGCTTCAGATTCTCATCCCACCCATGTTGGACATCAGGCATAGACATTACCTGAGACCACATCTTTGCTGAGTTTTTCCCTCTCCTGTTTTTCTAGCTCCTACATAGGCTCTGCCTTCAAAGATTACACCCATAGTAATCTTGTGCATTCAATTTTCTCTCTTAGCCTCTGCTTCTAGGGAAGTGGACCTAAGCAATTAGTAATAAAATAAATTCAAGAGGGCATGTCAATAAACTCATCTTGGTAAAGCAGCTTCTCTGAACCCGGCAGTCTGCTCTCACTGTGTGGATGTACAAATGACATGAGGCATAGCCTTTGCTTTCATTGAACTCCCCATGTAGTTTGGCAGTAAAAGCATAGATATGTGCACAACTTAAACTTGGGAATGGGTGCTAGATGGTACCAAATTGAAAAAAGGTAAAATTGGAGCTCAGAGAAAAGGAGTGCCTTTCTCAGACAGCTACGTACTTGAAAATAACTATCAAAAATGCTCATTATTTAAAAGAATTCTCACTAACGTAATTTGAGAATTTGTGAAAGGTTGACAATATATATTAAAGCGGATAAAGTCAGTGAGATGTTAATTTGCTGCATTGATAAGAGTTGATTTAAAGCATATACATTTCCAAAAAAATTAGGATCTGAATCAGTGCTCTCATGTTGTAAGGTGTTCATTCAGAAATGAGCTAAAGCTCAAAGCATAGTGCCCAGATGCTGCTCTACACTGAGAGGACAGAACACAGTGCTTCTTTGCCTTGAGAACTGTCAGATAGCAACCATAGGGGGCAATGCAAGCTTGGCAGTAGCATTCTCAGCTCCCTGTATGCACCCGCTAAGGCTGTCCTTTCAAGGTACTGCTGTTTTATTACTCTTGTTTAAAACGACCTGAGTCTTTACAGTTTCACAATGTCTTAAAGCTCATAATTACTTTAGTTTGGGGGCAAGCCATATGTGGAAAGTGAGGAATAAATGTAAAAAAAAAATTTATAAAGATACGAAGAGTGGGTGGAGTTTGAATTTAAAGGTGACACAGAAGTAGGACAGAAGTTTGTAGTTAGCCCAGTAAGAGTCTAATCTGTTCCACTAATTTTTGTCTGTCAGATTCCTGTTTTCTGAAAAGACAAGTCTGTGGAAAATCACACTGATTCTTATTTAACTTTTGTTATATTTCTTAGTAATTCAGTTTCTGAATATTGTGAATTAAGAGACAATTGTTAAACAAATATAATAGTTGTCCCAAATCATTTTAAGGGCATATTCATTTAATATATTTCTGTGACCTTATTTTACATTTCTAGTGTACCAACATATGAATATGTATACATATTGATAAGTATGATTTTCCTGCCCATCATTATAAAAATACCTTTCCTAGTTGAACTGTTAATGAAATGATGAGAAAATCTGAGGTGAACATTAGCAGTCTATTTTCATTTTGTTTCATCAAAATAATCTATTTTACAATTACTATTTACTTGCAATAACCTGCAGCAAAAAATGATTTAATGTTCAATATGTGCATTAAAATGCACTTGCTTTTTTTAATATGTAAAAGCTGATGGAAATTTCATTTAAGCACAATTCCTATATCACAGATTTTAAGCAAAATGAAAAGAAGTTAGGGTACCATTTAAACATGGCTATAAAAATAATTTCTTTCAATGGCTGGAGGGAAGGAAGGATTGGTCAAAGTAATTTTTATCTTCGATGGGATTCCCCACTAGCCTGCTTTCTTACTTGGCTTAATGCATGCCACAATAATCATGCTATTTCTTCCTAGCATTTTTCTAGCTCACAGTAATAAGAATAATTGCATGGTGTTTATATTCTAAAGTGCCTTTTCTCACTAAGCTCTGAAGTCCTTTCTGAGTATTAATTCTCACAAGATTTCTGTGTGGCACAGGAATGTGTATTATTATCTTGTTTTTCCCCTTTTAACAACAAGGATAGTAAGACACATATGCAGTAAATGATACATAAGACAGAGTCAGGATGCTAGAAACAACCTTCCAGTTCAAAAGCCAGGCCATGATTTCTAGGAATTATTAACACCCTAGATGATTGAATCCTGGCAATTAGTAGCTATCTTTTAAGTCCTAGTTTTCACTCCTAGAACATTAACATTGATAGGAAGGAAAATTTTAATAACTTGGAATAAGTTAATTCTATTGCATCCTAGGTAATATAGAGATTGTAATAAGCAAGTTATAAGTAACTGCAGTTATAATAAGGTTATTGACAATGATTTAAAGTGTAAATGTTTAATGACATAGATGTAAAATTCACAATTAAAAACAAAAACATTTTAAATAATAGCTAGCCTAGAGGCTACTAGGGAAAAAAAAAGAGCTAGGTCTGTAATTTGAGTATAGTATCAAAGCTGTTTAAATTTATTGGATAGAGGTCAAAAATGTTCAGATAGGCCTGGAATACAACATTATTCAATATATGTTATTTAGCAAATATGTGAATAATATCTGTTGACAATGCCTACCCAAATTATTTTAGTCTTTTTTAAGGCATGATAATAACATTGAAATTTCATATGTTTAAGCTTTCTTAGCTTTTAGAGATACTTAAAAGATATTATCTATTCTTTAATTTATAAATGAAGTTATTTGAAGTTTTTGATTTGCTTCAAAATAAATCTGGATGGTAAGAGGAATATATAAAACCAGAATTGGCCATCAGCTGATTATTGGTGAAGCTATATGACGTACATATGGGGATTAAATGTATTGTTCACTTTTAGTTATGTTTAAAAGTTTTTATAATAAAAATGTTTTAAATGATCATACCCATATATATTAGATAAGAGATTATTACTAATCTGTTGTAAGAAAATGCATCTCACCTTTCTGGAACTGAGCTATATGGGAAAGTCACCTATCAAGAACATAGTCAAGAAATAAGACATACTGCACAAAAAGAGGGGTCTTCAGACATTAGTATGAGTATTATTTGAAGCATTCAAATAAAAGACGCTATTTAACTAGGTTAAGAAAATTAATAGTTTGAGCATTGACAGACTTAGGGTCAATTACTTGTGCTAGAATTCACTAGTTTGGTAATTTATTTCAATTCTATTAGCTTCCATCTCCTCATATATAAAATGGACATGATAATATCTACCTTAAAGGATTTTAATGAAGTTTGCATGTAATTAAAATTTTGTTTGATACTGGGTGTTATATAAATGATCACTAATAATTTTAAGCTCAGTTAAGTGTCAGACTCTTCATCTCAGCTGGGATCATGATCTCATGGTTCCTGACATCGAGCTCCTGTGTTGGGCTGTGAGCTGACAAGGCAGAGCATGCTTGGGGTTCTCACTCTCTTCCTTCTTTTCTGCCCCTGCCCTGCTTATGTACTTTCTTTTCTCTTCTTTCTTTCATCAGGAAATATAAACTCATAATTTTATAACTTAGATAACTGTGTAGTCTACTCAGTTAAGAATTCAACTCCATTAAGACTGTAAATAGATATTTAAAATTTTGTATTTGTATTTATTTATAACACAGACATAGGTTCTCAAGGATTCATAGAGCTTCATGTCATAAACCAGATTTTGTAACTGGCCTCTTTGTTAGGTAAGCAGACCCAAAGACAATAAAGTCTTAAAACATGGCTGAAACCCCAATAGAAACTCTATGTGACCCACAGAGCCTATCTGCACCAGCTAAAGCTATCTTTTCAAAATATTGCTGTTTTATTATTCTTGTTTAAAACTTAGGATCAATAATAAAACAGTGTTTAATAAAACACTGTCCATGGAAATCCTACATCTAGTGATATCCATTTTGATCTACTGATTTTTATATGGAGGATACTTTTGCTAGCTTCTGCTTTTCTTTCTGTAACATCCCAGCTCTCCTCTTCCATTCGCATAATTTAGAACACGGCTCCGTTACATGTTGCTGTTAGTTCACTGGCAAGCCAAACATTTTAAAGACCAGAAGAAGGCTCTCTCTCTCTCAAAACAAACAAACAAACAAACAAACAAACAAACATAAAACAAAATAAATGGCTACATGATTTTCAATGAAGAATGGCACTCTTTCAGAATACCCAGTAGGGAAAGATTGTCAGAAAAAAATCCATAACAGAAAATAAGCTACTATTTTATAAGGCAAAATTCAGGGTCCCTTTTAGTAGAGGGACCAAAGCCCTATATTCCTTGATAAAGCTTGTGTATACCTTTGTAGTACAACACAGGACAATGTGGGATATTGTGATCAGCATAATATTGTGGGATATTAAGAGAAGTTAACACAGAAACCTAAAATATTAGAGTCTTAACAGAACAAAAGTTTGTTTCGCACTCACTCATGTTACAGTCCACTGTAAATCAGGAGTTCTTCCTGGGAAACTCTTTACCCAAAACTCCTTTCTCTTCACTCTATCACACTGCGGGGTCTCCTTGGAATTCTGAGATGGATTTACTTCATTTTTTCAGTCAATAGGTAAAGGAAAAGAGGTCCCATGGAGGGTTGCATGAGATATTTTAGGGGTCTTGCCTGGAAGTGAAATGAATCTTTTCTACCCACATTCCATTGGCCATGTCCCCAGATAGCTACAAGGTGTCTAGGAGATGTAGTCTTCCTGTGTATCTACAATGTGGAGACTGTAGACCGTTGTCTCTGCTACAATAGACAATGAAGAAAATGTGTCATCAGTTGTAGGAAATTTTATACAAAAAAAATATGGTAGGGGACCCTGGGTGGCTCAGTTGGTTAAGCGTCTGACTTTGGCTCAGGTCATGATCTCTCAGTTCATGGGTTCAAGCCCTGTGTCGAGCTCTGTGCTGATAGCTCAGAGTCTGGAGTCTGCTTCAGATTCTGTGTCTCCCTCTCTTTCTGCCCCACCCCCAGTCATACTTCATACTCTCTCTCTCTGTCTCTCTCTCTCAAAAAAAATTTTTTTTTAATTTAAAAAAAATAGGGTGAATTGTGTATCTGTATGTAACCTCTGATGGACTCTAAGCTCTCTGAGACTGGGTACATTGACTTGACCAGTTATCTGACTTGCAGCTAATACTCAGTAAATAGTGTCTGGTAAATAGTAGTTTTGTTATGTAAATTAGTCCAGAAAGCCTAGTTTTGTAAAGATTCTGTATAATTTCATATTTGTGGCATTGCAGTTTGTAAATAAGACTGTTAAGTATTGAAGAGAAAGTAAGTTTTAACAAATAATTCTGTGTAGTCTTCAATACCTTTACACATTAATTGAATAATAGAATCGATACATTTTACTGTATTTGAAATATTAGAATCTATTTGAATACTCTACTGAGCCACATAAATTGTGGACTTATGCCTTGGGCTTAAGTTTTCTTAAAGATAATATAAATAAATACAGATTATATACAAGTTCTCAAAAAAGGAATCTAAGAATATTTGTACGAAAAATTAGTCTATTGCTTGCCTCTAAAAATTATCTGAAAGAGATTTCATTTTTTTAGGTATTCCTTTTCCCTTCTAAATCTGAATTTTTAGGATTAAAAGAGAAGAAGCCCCACTCTCCTGATCTTCTTCCAGAGATCAAGAGAGAGATGAGGAGAATTTGATTCATTTACAAAAAAAGTACATATTTTAAAATTCACTGGCACATGGAGTGCAGCAAAACAGGAGTATTGAAGGAAATAGGTGTGCTAGCATAATGACCAGGTAGCAAAATCCCCCAAGACACAGTGCCAGACACTCAGCAGCAGTTCATTATTTGACAGTAAGACTTTGGACAACACCATAAGGATGGGGTACTGTTCATGACAAAGCCATTTATAGGTCTCAGGCTTGGGGATGGATCAGACCACTGATAAGAGTTATAGACACTGACATAATTATGAAAAAAGATATTAGAGTGAAAGAAATGGGTAAACGTTTTTATAACGAACAGTGACAACAATAAAACAATAATAAAACCATTAAGATGTAAGAGTTACGCTGGAATGTATTGTAGATGTTGCTCTAGATACTTTCTCCATCTTGATCATTGATTCTGGTGAATCTTACTTCAGATCAATACTCTTATCGCCTGTCTACATCACAGAATTTTAAAAAAGAAAAAAAAAGAAAACTGATGTATAAAAATTATTGCTGAAAGTAGTTATATCCACTTACTTGAAATATAATGGTCCCTGAATCTTGGAAACTGGTAGAAGGGTATTGAGAAAATAGCGATTTTTAAAGACATAGCTAAAAATAGGTGATTTTTGAGAAGACTTTAGATTCTGTACCATTTCCTTAAAAATCCAAAGCCATATCTGTCAGAGTCCTGGCATAAAGCATCTGAGAAAGTTGCTGCCAAAAGATTTTTGCCCATCTCAAAACAAACAAAAAAAGAAAACAATGGTCTTCGTGATAGAGATTGTGTTGGTTACCTGAGATTGGATATATATTGTTGGTAGCAATGGAGATCAGTGAAAATTCTAAACTTTATGAAATAAAATGCATTGTTGACTTTGTTTTATTTCAAATTGAAATCATTGGTCGTGCTTAATGGCAGTTGGCTTCTTTAAAGTAACTAAATTGACAACCCAAAGTGAAAGTCTGTTTTTAAGTTCTTTTCACGTCTTTCACCACCTAAAACATATCTGTGCATAATGAACTTTAAAATGCATGCTTTTTATATCCTCTCCCACAGTTATCATTTACAGATTTTAACTCCAGAAAGGAAATCTGAGAAATAATTTCTAAATAGTGCTCACCCTGCACACAAGCATGCACACGCACACATGCACACACACACGCACACACACGGACACACTGTAAATGTGCATCAGGAAACTGTGTGAGGTTATATCTTAACATTTATATGGACTAAGTTCTTTAATATCAAAGAAAAATCATTTTTTTAAAATTAATTGAAATTAACCAATATCTTAAAGTTGTCCTTTAGCCAGCTGATACAATTAAAATGCCTTCATTTTCAGCCCATGTGGAATTAAGTGTAAACCTTTGTATTGCTTTCTGCTTTCTTTCATGAATAGAATTTAGTTGTACTAAGATAATGGTGCAAATTTACAATATCCATAAAAGCACCACTATTGTATTGCTTTGCCTAATGCATTAAGAAGAGAAGATCACTTGGCAAACACCACATATCTATAGACGAACAAAATGCACTAAAATCAAAATTGCATTACTTTTGTCAATAATTTGTGTTATAATTTTTATGGCAAATATTAATGGAAAGGATCTCTTAAATAAAAACGAGTCTGACATTTTCCTTTTGTTGTTGCTGCCCTGATTGTATTTACATCCAGTCATTTATTGCCCATTAAAGAAGTAATGCTATGTTAATGTAAGGGGGAAAAAAATCAATGCTACTGAGATCAGTAGCTGTGGGGAAACAGTGCAGCAGCTGGTTTGCAAACAGCAAGCCCATATAGATCAATGAAATTACAAGCTAAATCTGCTGATGCTCACAAACTGCTTCAGTGGTGTGCTGTCTAACCTTTTTCAAGTTCAAGAGCTCTAGAAAGCCAGTGATAACTAAATGGAAAGCAGGGCAAAGGCAACCAGGGGACGGTGACAATGCACCTAGAGCATTTTACTCTGATGTATGATGTTCTACTTTTGCAGCTACCAGGATAACTTCCTATGTTTAACCTATAGAAAAGCCCAATGATCTGTAAGTGAGCCACATAGAATGGCTCCAGAAAAATACCTTAAAAGAGTTCCTTGACCTGGAACATCAGAAAGCTGCACGATACTTCACAAATCTGCTGTTAAGCTAAATTCCAGAAAATATTGATCAGTAAGTGAATGTTGGGATTCTAGAATATATGGTATGTTGGGTTTGGTGACTTACTGTAGTCTCTAAAATTTTCTTTATGGTAAAGATTTGATTATACCCATTGAGCCTCAGCTTCTTAATTATAAATCACTGATCAGACACATACACGTTTCTATTTGAAAAAGACAATAAGCTTTCCATCTCAATAAAGTAATTTTTAATGTCAATTTAAATGTCATGAGTAAATTTTTCCCCAAGTGTTGAATTTTCAATTTTTCTTTTAGCTAAGCCTTCCATGGATACTTAACTGTATTTTAACTGCATTTCCTAAGACACACAAAAACTTTAGCATAAAGAGTGTTAATGACATAATAAGAGGGAAGGAAGTTAGTATAAAAAAACAGAATCATCACAACTTGTTGATAGATTCAAAAAGTAGGCTAATTGTGCTTGGAAATGGAAGAGAACTTTGTCATTGGCATATGTAACATCATTTTGCTATCACCTGGAAGGGATAAGTGACTTTTCCCAAAACACACACCTATTAAATAGTAATGCTGGAACTGAGATCCAGGCATTCTAGGCCAAGGGCAGTGCTGTCCCTGCCACATAAATGCTACCATTAACATTGATTTGGTTGGAAAAAAGGAAAATAATGTAAAAGGCAGAAGAAAATAGAATGAAGATTTACACGGGATGCTTTTATAAAGAGACAAAATAGAAACACTAAAATCATATGGAATAAAATTAATCACAAAATACTGTTGCTACTAAATTCTTCTTAATTTAACTGTTGACAACAAGAAGAAAAATGTGTCTTTCTTCTTCCTTCCTCTCTCCTCCCTCCCTCCTTAAATCAATCAGAGAAAATGCAAAACAAAAACAGTGGTTACAGGACAAACCAAACTCTACCCTGTCAGCAAGACTGACCACACTTCATCTGTTCCTCAAATAGGCACTGAATAAAATGTCCTGAGAAACATAAGATGTGTTTTTTTTAAACCCCAGTTTGGTAATTATATTGATTTAAATCATTCTGTCTGTCTCAACCCTCTAAGATAGGGACACAAGTGTGACATGATTTTTATAGGACTAGTTCACTATATAATAGCAAAAATCTCAGCCAAATACCATCAACTGACAACTGTCATAGTTTCAATTTAAATCTACCTTGATATTTATATTCAAAATCAGTTGTTAGTATTGCTTTCTGTATAGTTTGTTAAAAATTAACAAAAATTTTAGGGTATGGCATAAACCTCAATTATTTTCTTCTCCATGTAAAGAATACTCATACTTGAGATAAATTGTTGCATTTGGGGAGATACACATTTTTAAAATGTCAATAATAATCAGAGGGCAGATACTATCCTCTAGATAATTCTAGAATAAGATAAACATGAACAATACCTAAATCTTACTTACTAATGTTTTAGGTAGTATAAACCCTGTTGAAAACACCAAGTAGTCCCATTTTAAATTTTGTTTGAAAATATCTTATTCTCATATTTTTAATTTTTCAAACTATGCTCATTTCTTCATTCTGCCATCCTCATGAATATTGTGAGTCAGGGGGATTGTATATTATCATTACTATTACCCCCAGTTCAGGGAGGCTCACTGAACCAATCCGAGATGAGAACTCAACTCCTAAGGGTTTGAGTTAGGGTATATTTGATAAGAGCAAAACTGAAGAATGAGAAGAAACACTTGCTCATCATACTGCATGATTATACTGATGATTATGAATGGAGAGGGCACTCAGTTGTCTTTTGGGTAAGGAAGAAAACTCATATTTCAAAACTAATTATCTAGGATTTTTTTAAAGAACAATGTGTTAGTACTGGCAGGACATAATTGTTGTAAAGCCTGCACAAAGAAGAGAAGAAATAATTAAATATATAATCACATTTCACTGTAGCTGTGGAGGATGGTTGATGGAACAGTATGGAAGTATCATGGAATTAATTTTGGCTGCAGTACAGGGGAGGTATTTCCAGGTGGTTCTCCACCTGGAGATTATCCTTTTTTCCATCTAAAAGCCAGAGTATTCTCTATGCTACTTATCTCCTATTACCATCAGCAAAGAGCAGAGATGTGCAGGGCAAATAGAGGCCAAAGAGAAAACACTGGCTATAGCCGGCATTAAGCAAAAATACACTGAAGAGAATGAGGCCTCTAATTTTCAGCACTACATTCACCTTGGTCTTTCCCACCTGCCCTTTCATTGCCACTCATACACCTTCTTTAATCATGTAGGAGGTGATAGGTTCAATTTTAGGTGCCAACTGAGGATTATTCTCAAAGAAATCACGACCTAATCTCATATTAAGTAGTGATCCCATGACCTTGGATTGCAGTTCCTATTTAAGGGCCTTGTTCTTACTGTGGTGACCGAGGTGGGTCTGTGGTTTAGGGATAGCCTCCTCTATCCCACTCTTGATTTCTTGTGTACATTCTTGATTATGGAAACATCCACAGCTCCTGGCACACATCCCTTACTTTTATAGTTGATTCAGACTTGCAGAACTAATACAGCTGATCTGACTCTTGGTCTCTCTACTAAAAAGATGAATCAGACATATTTAGCAGCTACATGAGAATGACAAGAGTGAGAACAAAAAGTTTTAATTCACTAAAATTTAAATTGAGATTTGAGCAATTGCAAAGAAAAAAAATCTCTGAAATTTATGTAATATTTGACTATGCATAAGAACCTATTCATTGGGACGTACACAGCAAGGATTACAGCAAAGGATATGTAAAAACAAAGCAGGACTAGGCTCTCTAGTCTGATATGACATTTCGCTTGATCTATGAGGTCCATGGCATGAGCAGCTGGATCTCTGTATAAAAAGAGTGACCTTCTGATTATTCTTTGAAGGTTAGGTGCCAAATTGACTATGTTCACCCACATCTCATTTGGCAAACAGACCTGACCACTATTGTCCTTTTTCATTCTCCCATCACTGATGGACTCTTCTCATCCCAGTGATCCCTTTGACACTCTAAGAAATTCTGATTTTTCTACCCCGCCTGTGCTGCTGTGGATAAAGTATTACCTGTACTCTGAGGATTCCTCCTTTTGAGTGGTTCACCTACAGGGCAAGATCTAAACAAAATAATGGAATAGTAAACTAAACAAAACAGAGGCAGAAACTTTCTTTTAATACATTCATGCTTGATGGTTTTATAAGTTCTTTTTTTCATGAGGATTGGTTAATATTAGACATATAATTTGTAATAATAATTGGCGTGCTTGCTTAAGTTGATTCTTGGTAAGATGTACATAATTTATTTTATAGTGTGACATTTTACTTATTCTCAATGATTCCATTTGTTGATGTTATGCAGTTTTGAATTAATATAATATATTAAAAATAGTTTTAAAAAAGGGGGTATCTAAACTGGGAAGAGATGATTATATAATTGTAATTGCAACTCTGATGTTGATCAGAAAAGGACAAGATATGATCCCCTTTCTCAGTAAGTTGCCTTAGTAAGGCCTCACCTCATCTGATTGTGCCATTCTTCCCAGTTTTAAAATACAAATAATCAAGGTATATTTATTTTTCAATATTTTCCACATTGCAAGACTCATTTGTTGAATGAGTAAATTGGGTGATGGGATGGATATGTAGCTCTAACCAGTGCATATGTGGCTGTGTGCACACAAATAAATGTTGGTTAAAAATTGATTTAGATGTCACATTTATAGACTCAGTTTAAAAAAAATGTATCAACTTTATATACAGTACCCTGCATTCAATTTGATCAATTTTGACAGTTGTTTACACCCATGAAATTATTTCCACAATTAAATACAGAACATTTCTCTCATCTTCAATAGGTTCCTTGTGTCCCACTGTCCCACTGCAGACCATTTCTCCTACCCACAATTCCAGTCAAGCATTGATCTGGTTTCTTTTCCTCTCTCTTATCACTATAGATTAGTTAGCACTTTTGAAAATTTTACGTAAATAGACTCATAGAATATATACCCTTTCCCTTCTTTCACTGACAATAATGATTTAGAGTTGATTCATGCTGGGTGAGTATCAATAGTCTCTTTCTTTTTTTTTTTTTTAATTTTTTTTAATGTTTATTTATTTTTGAGAGAGAGAGAGACAGAGCACGAGTGGGGGAGGGGCAGAGAGAGAGGGAGACACAGAATATGAAGCAGCTCCAGGCTCTGGGCTATCAGCACAGAACCCAACACGGTACTCAAACCCACTAACTGTGAGATCATGACCTCAGCCGAAGTCCGAGGCTTAACCGACTCAGCCACCCATGCGCCCCAATAGTCTCTTTCTTTTTATTGTTCAGGAGCCATAGAATGAAAATTTCACATTTTGTATAGCCATTCAGCTGTTGATTAATATTTGGATTGTTTCCAATTTTTTCATAGTGAGAATGAAGGTGGTATGAATATTTGTGAAGAAGACTTTGTGTGGACTTAGGTTTTTATTACTTTGTGAAAATACCTATTAGTGGAAAGGCTGGGTCATACAGTATGTAGATATTTAACTTTTTATGAAACTGACAAACAGTTTTCCAAAGTGGTTGTACCATGTTAAATTTTCACTAGCTTTTTATGAGAGTATCAGTTGCCCCATATTCTTACTAAAGTTTGATATTGTCAGTCTTTGTAATTTAGCCATTCAAATGAGTGTAAAGTGATATCCCATTATGGCTTTAATTTTCCTTTCTCTAATGACTAATGATGGTGAGCATATTTTCTTGGGCTTATTAGTCATATGTTTTTATCTGTGAAGTACTATTAAATATTTTGCCAATTTTTATGAGTTTTAATCTAATTATTGAGTTGAAAAACTTTTTATAATATGAATACAAGTTCTTTGCCAAATATAGATGCATTTCAAAATTTTCTCTTATTTGATGCTTTTAAAAAAATTCATAAAAGTAGTTTTCAAGAACTTTTGAATTTTGATAAAGTATATTTAAATTTTGTTTTTATGATTTATGTTTTCTGCATCCTAGCCAAGAAATCCTTGCCTAACCCTATATCACATATTAAAAAAAAAAAACTTACTGAGGTATAATTAGCATACAACATTATACTCATTTCAGATGTACAACATATTGATTTAACAATTCTTTACATCACATAATTTTTAATGTTTTTTCTAGAAGTTTTAGAATTTGTTTTTCTATATTCTGGTCTATGATCTATTCAAAATTAGTATGAATTTTTTATGGTGAGGGGTAAAGTCAGTGTTCATATTTTTTCCATATATATATCCAGTGATTTCTGAACCGTTTATTGAAAAGACTTTCCCTTTTCCACTGCATTTTGTTGGCACCTTTATTGAAAATTTTTTAATATTTCAAACAACATATGAATCTACTTTTGGACTCTCTATTCCAGTGGTTTTCTTTTCTTCTCCTTTCTTTTTTCTTTTTTTTGTTTGGAGTCTCATACAGTTAAAAATTACAAATGACCACAAACAGCCTTTTTGTTTGTTTGTTTGTTTATGTTGATTATATTTATCAATATTTACTGTATTAAGAACTGAAACTGAGGAATTTAAAAATATATATTTATTAATTTACTTAAAATCAACAATAAACAACATATTTTATTAAAATATCTAAATATTCCAAAATACAAAATGAGGGAAAAAAAGCATTGATTTACATTTTAAAATATCTTTAATTTCTGTTTTAATAAGATTGTATTGTTTTTTCATGTTTATTTTTTTAACTTTTTTTTAATGTTTATTTTTGAGAGAAAGAGACAGAGAGTGTGAGCAGGGGGTGCGTTTGAGAGAGAGGGAGACACAGATCCTGAAGCAGGCTCCAGGCTCTGTCCTGCCAAGGCAGGCTCCAGGCTCTGGGGCTTGAACTTGTGAACCACGAGATCATGACCTAAGAGGAAGTCGGATGCTTAACTAACTGAGCTACCCAGGTGCCCCTATGTTTATTTATATATTTTGAGAGAGAGAGAGCATGCATGCGTGAATGAACACATGTGCATGAGTGAGCAGGGGCAGAGAGAGAGAGGGAGAGAGAGAATCCCAAGAGGGCTCCACGCTGTTAGCACAGAGTCCAATGTGGGGTATGATTTGGTAATTCCATGTATTTCGTAAATCCATGACCTGAGCCAAGATCAAGAGTCAGATGCTTAACCAACTGAATCACCCAGTAAGTCAGTTGGTGTAAGTTCTCCAACTTTATTCTCTAAAAAAAATTTGCTGTTGCAGGGCACTTGGGTGGCTCAGTAAGTTAGGCATCAGGCTCTTGATCTCAAGGTCATGAGTTCAAGTCCTACATTGGGTTCCACACTTGTGTGGAGCCTACTTTTTAAAAAGTTGCTTTTCCTATTTTAGGTCATTTGCATTTCCACATAAATTTTAGAAACAGCTTATCAATTTCCACTAAAAAGGCTGCTTGGAATTTTCATTGGGATAATGTTTTACTATAATTTATAAACAACTGATATCTTGGGGTGCCTGAGTGGCTGAGTTGGTTGATCTCAGGACTCATGAGTTTGAGCCCCACATCGGGCTCTGTGCTGACAGCTCAGAGCCTGGAGCCTGCTTCCGATTCTGTGTCTCCCTCTCTCTCTGCTCCTGCCCTGATGATGCTCTGTCTCTCTCTCAAAAATAAATAAACATTAAAAAAAATTTTTTTTAAAGAATTGACATCTGAAAAATATTTAGTCTTCTAATCCATGAACATAGTATATTTTTGTTTTTTTTAGATGTTCTGTTATTCTCTCAGCAATGTTCTGTGGTTTTGAGTGAAGAGATATTGCATATATGTTGTTAAAATTACTCCCATGTGTTTTGTTACATGGTATGATTGTAAGTGATTTTTTTTAAAGTTTCATCTTCCAATTGTTTGTTACTAGTATAGAAAAATACAACTAGAGTATGTAGTTTAACATTGTATACTAAGACATTGATAAATGTATTTATTTTGAGTCCATGTTATCAATAATAACCAATTACTGTCACTAACAACACAGATTTATGATAATGCCTTTCTGGGAAATTGACCATTTTATCATTATGAAATATTCCTCCTTATTTTTGGTAATACTCTGTCGAGTCTATTCTATCTGATAGTGACATTGCTTTCCCATCCTGCTTGTTTATTATTTTCAAGTATATCTTTTAAAATGTCCATTTATGTTTAGCCTATGGATTTCTTTAAAGCATGTCTCTTGTAGAGAGCATATAGTTGCTTTGTTGCCCATCCTAACAATATCTGTGTGTGTTTATTGAGTTATAATTGGCATATAATATCCTATTTGTTTCAGATATACATCATAGTGATTTGATATTTTTATACATTATAAGATGATCCCCATAAGTCTAGTTATCATCTGTCACCATGCAAAGTCATTTCAGTATTATTATTAACTATATTCTCTATGCTGTACGTTACATCTCCATGACTTCTTTAGTTTATAACTGGAAGTTTGTACCTTTTAATCCCCTTCAACATTTTGTCTTCTCCCCACCCACCCAGCATGTCCCCAATCTGATAACCGAAGTTTTATTTCCTGCATCTTATAAGTCCGTTTCTGTTTTGTTGTTCATTTGTTTTTGTTTTTTTGTCATGATAAATGGAATCATATAATATTTATCTTTCTCTGTCTAACTTATTTCACTTAGCATAATATCCTTTGGTCCATCTATGTTGTTGCAAGGCAAGATTTCATTCTTTTCCTGGCTAAATAATACACACACACACACACACACACACACATGCACACACACACACACACACACACATACACACGACATCTTTGTCCATTAATCTATTGATGGACACATAGATTGCTTCCATATCTTGGCTATTGTAAATAACGCTGCAATAAATGTAAGAGTGCATATATCTCTTGGAACTAGTGTTTTTGTTTTTTGTCGGATTAATAGCTGGAAGCAGAATTCATGGATCACATCATAGTTCTATTTTAAATTTTTTGAGGAAACTCCCATATTGTTTTCCATAGTTATCTGCAACAATTTACATTCCCACCAATAGTGTATAAGGGTTCCCTTTCTCCACATTCTCTCCAACATTTGTTATCTTTTGTCTTTTGATAATAGCCAATGTGACTGGTGTGAGGTGATATCAAATTGTAGTTTTAATTTACATTTTCCTGATTATTGATGTTGTTGAGCATTTATTCATATACCTATTGTCCATCAGTATATCTTTTTGGAAAAATTTGTATGCAAGTCTTTTGCCCATTTTTAAAATTGGATTTTTTAATATTAACTTGTATAAATTCTTTATATATTTTGGATATTAACTCCTTATCTGATGTATGATTTATGAGTATCCTGTATTCATTGCCTTTTCATTTTGTTGATGGTTTCCTCCACTGTGCAAAAACCTTTAATTTGATGTAATCCTATTTGCTTATTTTAGCTTTTGTTGCCTAAGCCTTAGGAAACTGGCTTTTAAAAAATACTGCTAAGCCCAATGTCAAAGACCTTACTGCCAATGTTTTCTTCCAGGAGTTTTATGATTAGGGGTCTTATATTCAATCTTTAATCCACTTTAAATTTATTTTTTCATATACTTTAAGAACGTTGTTCAGTTTCATTCTTTTGTCTGTAGCTGTATAGTTTTCTAAATACCACTTATTGATGAGACTGTCTTCTCCCCATTGTATAGCCTTGCCTCCTTTATCATAGATTAATTGACCATATGTATATAGGTTTGTTTATGGGTTCTCTATTCTATTTAATTAATATTTTTGGTTTTTTGTGTGTCAGTATCACACTGTTTTGATTACTTAGATTTGTAGTAAGCTTGAAACCAGGGAGCATGATGCCTCCAGCTTTGTTCTTTTTTTTTCTCAAGATGACTTTGGCATTTCAGGGTCCCTGCAGTTTCATAAAAAATTTGAAAAAACTTTGTTCTAGTTCTGTGAAAAATGCCATTGGTATTTGGTGGGGCTTTCATTGAATCTTTGGGTGGTATGGTTATTTTAACCATATTAATTCTTCTAATCCATAAGCACAATATAAATAAATAAATTTTCCCATTTAGTCATGCCATTTTAATTTCTTTTATCAATGTCTTATAGTTTTCAAGAGAATAGGTCTTCTACATCTTTGGTTAAATTTATTCCTATTTTGTTCTTCTTTTAAGTTTATTTATTTATTTTGAGAAAGTGAGAGCATGCACGTGAATGGGGGAGGGATGGAGAGAGAGGGAGAGAGAGAATCACAAGCAGGCTCTGTGCTATCAGTGTGGAGCTGGACTTGGGGCTAGATTTCATGAACCATGAGATCATGATCTGAGCCAAAATCAAGAGTTAGACATTTAGCCAGCTGAGCCACTCAGACACCCCTGTTATTTTTGATGAAATTATAAATGGGATTGTCATTTTTATTTCTCTTTCTGATAGCTTGTTATTAATGTACAGAAGCATAATCAGTTTCTGTATGTTAATTTTGTATCCTGAAACATTACTGAATTCATTTATTACTTCCAATAGTTTTTTGGTATATTCTTTAGGGTTTTCTATATATAGCATAATGTCATCTGCAAACAGTGACAATTTTAGTTTTTCCCTACCAATTAATTGCTGTGGGTAAGGTTTTAGATATTATTTGAATAAAATTGACAAGAGTGGAGGGTGCCTGGGTGGCTCAGTTGGTTAGGTGACTGACTTCGGCTCAGGTCATGATCTCACAGTTTGTGAGTTTGAGCCCCTCGTTGGGCTCTGTGCTGACAGCTCAGAGCCTGGAGCCTACTTCAGATTCTGTGTCTTCCCCTCTCTCTACCCCTCCCCTGCTCATGCTCTGTGTCTCTCTGTCTCTCAATAATAAATAAGTGTTAAATTTTTTTTAATTAACAAAAAATTGGCAAGAGTGGGAATCCTGGTCATGTTCCTGATCTTATGAGAAAGCTTTTCACTGGTAAGTACAATGTTAGCTGTGAGGTTGTCATATGGCCTTTATTATGTTGAGTTATGTTCCTTCTGTACCTCCCTTTGTTGAGAGTTTTTATCATAAATGGATATTGAATTTTCTCAAATATTTTTTTTTCTACCTCTATTGAGATGATCATGTTTTTTCTTTGTTTCATTCATGTGGTATATCATATTGATTGATTTATGGGTATTGAAAAATCTTAAACATCACTGGAATAAATTCCACTTGATCATGGTGTATGATCTTTTGCTGTATTGTTCAATATGGTGTGCCAATGTTTTGTTGAGAACTTTTGCATCTATGTTCATTGGATATATTGGCCTATAATTTTTTTTTCTGTGGTGTCTTGATCTGACTTTGCTATCAGAGTAATGCTGGTCTTGTAAAATGAGGTTGGAAGTGTTCCTACCTCAGGTTTTTGGAATAATTTCAGAAGAATAGGTACTAACTCTTTTTTAAACGTTTGGTAAAATGTACCTGTGAAGCCATCTGGTGCTGGACATCTGGGTTGTTTTTTGGGGGGGTGGAATTTTTAAATTGCTGCTATATATATAGATTGCTATGTACGAACCTCATGATAAACACAACCCCAAACCCTACACTAGATGCCAAAAAATTAAGAGAAAGGAACCCAAACATAATACTAAAGAAAACCATCAAACTACAAAGGAAGAGACTAAGAGAAGAAAAGGAGAGGGAAGAATTACAAAAAAAACAAAAAACAAACAAACCCAGAAAACAGTTAACAAAATGTTAATAAGTACATACCTATCAAGAATTACTTTAAATGTAAATGGGTTAAATAATTCAATAAAAAGACATAAGGTGGTTGAACGGATAAAAAACAAGACCCATCTATAGCTTACAAGACTCAAGTCAGATGTAAAGACACACACAGACTGAAGGTGAAGAGATATCCTGTGCAAACAGAAACAAAAAGAAAGCTGAAGTAGTAATACTCATAGCAGACAAAGTAGACTTTAAAACAAAGACTGTAATAAAAGACAAAGAATGACATTACATAATGTCAACCCAAGAAGATACAATTATAAATTTATGCACCCAACATAGGAATATATATATTCCTTAATTATATATATATATATATATATATATATATATATATATATATTATGCACCCAACATAGGAATATATATATTCCTTAATTATATATATATATATATATATATAATATATATATTCCTTAATATATAAAGCAAATATTAACAGACATAAAGGGAGTTGTTTCTTCTGAGAGTTTAACTGTCCTGTACAATCCATCTGCCTTCACCTTCCAGATCCTGGAGTCTTTTGTTTGTTTTTTCTCCCTGAATCTGTAGTTGTTATCTGCCAGAATGGAGCAAGTTTGATATTATAAGCTTACTCCTCTATAAAAGTTGCAGAGCCATAGACCATTTAATTCTTGACGACATATATGTATCTTACTCAAAGAAAAAAAGGTATACTTTGAAGAGCTGAAATGCTCTACTGCTTGACATATGAATGTGCTTATATTTCTGTAAATGGACATTGAATATTTCTAACCTGTAAGTGTAGCTAATAGTCATTTTAATCTAGTAAGATTATTTTTAAAAACAAAGCTCCAATAAGAGAAAAAATGGAGCAGTGTTAAGAATCAGTAGTGTTTGCTTGTCAACATATAATTTGAATAAACTTTAATTACTGATGAAATGAGAGATGATAGAGCCAAGTCATATATAGTATTGCTATATATGACCTATATATATAGTCTTCCAAATTTTTTATATGTTGTTGTATTTTATCTTTTCTCATATGAATAACCATTTGAACCTTAAGATTCTTATATTGGTGACTATAACTGGGGAGGCAGTACTGTACAGGGGATAAAAGATTTTTATATTTATTTCTTTTTAAAGTTTATTTATTTTGAGAGAGAGATAGAGACAGTGAGTGGAGGGGGGGCAGAGAGAGAGAGAGAAAGAATCTTAAGCAGGCTCTGCGGCGTCAGCCAAGAGCCCAAAGCAGGGTTTGATCTAACGAACCAGGAGATCATGACCTGACCTGAAATCAAGAGTCAGAGGCTTAACCAACTGAGACATTCAGGTGCCCCCAGAGTTTTATATTTAAACCACAGCTAGTTCTATGACTGGGTAAGTTACCTAATTTCCTGTATAGCAATTTTCTCATTCTTAAAATGGAGATAATCTACCTACCTCATAAGATCCTTATAAATAAATTAATGTGTATTCAGATTTAAATTTTTTTAATGTTTATATTTATTTCTGAGACAGAGACAGACACAGAACATGAGCAGGGGAGGGGCAGAGAGAGAGGGAGACACAGAATGTGAAGCAGGCTCCAGGCTCTGAGCTTTCAGCACAAAGCCCGACACAGGGCTCGAACCCATGAACTGCCAGATCACGACCCAAGCTGAAATTGGACGCTTAAATGACCGAGCCACTCAGGTGCCCCTATGTGTATTCAGATTTTAGAATGTAATTGGCATATAAAAATCTCATGTATTATTATTTTTATTCTTAGAAACATCAGGATTATAGGTATGTCGTAAAAATTTGAAATAGGCATGGGCTTACAGAGAAGGGCACAATATAGAGAGAATGGTAATACTCATAATAAACTTTCCATATGTAGATCTCGATGGGGTATTGTTTTAAGTTTAGTTTTAAGTGTATCATTGTTTTAAGTTTAGCCTTAGAGTTTTGTTTTTGTTTTTGTTTTCTGTATTACTTTGCCTGCTTTTCTTTTTACAATATTGGTCCCTCTGCCTGGAATGGTCCTTTCTCTTTGCTGCCTCAAAAACTCTTCTGAGCTATATCCTTTTAAAAACTTCCCAGTGATCCCTTACAATACAGCTCAAGTGATCCCTAGAAGGCAGGATAATGTAGAGAATAAATAAAAATTTTGGAATTAGACAAATTTTGAGTATCCGCTTTGTCACACACAAAATGTGGACAGGTTACTTAACATGTCAAGCTATATCCCCATCTAAAAATGAGACTTTATATAAAAGGAAGGTGGTGTGGATTAAATAAGATGACATTTGTTGAGTGCATAATCAGGGTCTGGAACATATCAGGCACTCAATAACAGTGATTTAGTTTTTCTTTTTGTTATGCCCAGAATTCGTGATCCCCAAAGACCACCAGGGAGCCAAGTCCGATGCAAAAGCAAAGAGCCTTTATTCGAGCTAGCTCAAGCTCAATCCCCTACCTGCACCGACGCAGTGGTGAGATACTGGGGAGAGAGAGCGAGTTTCAAAAGGACAAAGGTTTTATTGGGGCCTAGGGGCAGTTGGTGAGGTAATGGCTGTGGCCTCAGCCGATTGGCTGGGGAAGGGTCGGGGTCCTGTTAGGCAGGTAAGCGGGAGGTTACTCAAGGGGAGGAGGCGTGGTCAAGGTGAAGGACACAGAACAAGATGGAGTCGGCTGGCGTAGGCCCGCCCTTTCACTTTTCTCATGTCGTTCTGCTAAGGAGTCTTCCTGAACATTGCCAGGAATATCAATCTGACCCTCCTCTAGTCTGTCATTCAAAGTCTTCATCATTGACTCAATTAATATAGTTTTCTTTACCACTGTATTTACTCCTCCTTGAGGGCAGAGACCTATATGTCTTATATTTATCTGCACACTTACCATAGCACCCAGCCCACTGGAGATTGTCTAAATATTGGCTCAGAGAACAAATAAAAAAAATTACTAATTTGAATTTTATTTGGATGTATACTTTCACTTACTAATTAAAACAGAGTAGATTAAAGGGCATTTAAATCAAATGCAGTACTGTAAGGGAAAACAAATACAAGGACTTTTCTTTTGTCTTATTCAGACATTTTTTAAGGTAATGAAAATATCCCCATGACCAGAAATCCTCAGGAATAATTCCTCTTGACTGCAGTAAGTACCTACTTTTGAGGAACAGAAAGCTGATGAGCTGCAGGCTTCCCTGCTGCTAAATTCATCTAACAAGGCACTCCTGATGTGTTCTGATTTTAAGGCCAATGGGAACTCTATAGATTGGTTTGCTGCTCTTTTTTTCTGAAGAAGAGAGGACTTTGAGCTATGCATGTTTATGTTGGTAAATAAATTCTGGTATGAAATGGGAATCTAAGAATCAAGCCTAAGGCATCATAAACAGTAATAAAGTGAATTTGTAGGCATATTGCCTTTGGTACTTCTAGGATAAGGTCTGCATAGCTAAGGTAAGGCTGAAAAATCAGCAGTTATCTGTACCTCTGGACTTTGTAGGTGGACCTGAAATGATCTTTCCTTTGTTTTGAACAAGATAATTGAGACACATTGGGTCATTTGAATGGATTAATCTCTTTGAATATCTTATACGGTTGGGAATTGAAACAGTGGTATAAAAAAATGCCAATGGTTACCAGAGGGGGGGTGGGTGCGGGGAGGGGTTAAATAGGTGATGGGGATTAAGGAGTCCACTTGTGATGAGCACCAGGTGTTTTACGGAAGTGTTGAATTACTATATTGTACTCCAGAGATTAATATTACACTGCATGTTAACTCACTGGAATTTAAATAAAAACTCTAAAATATTGCCAAAAGTAGACCAGGACAAACCTTGCCTAATACCAATCACAACCACAATAGCCTTTTTATTTGTATGTAGAAGAAGTAGATAAGCAAAAAAAAAAAAAGAAAAAAAAAAAAAAAGGTTAGGCTTGCTCCTGAGGAAACTGGACAAATGCTACCAGCTGGAAGGAAAAAAAAAAAAAAAAGAAAAATACAGCAGGATGCTGGGTAACTCAACTCCAGTTGCTACATTTTGTTTACATCAAGGGAAGGATCATGCAAATGGAAAGGAAAGAAGTGACACAAAGGAAGGAAATAAAACTTAAGACTAGGACAAATATGCAAGACCACATCCAGCTGTAACATGTGAATTAATACCTCTAAATCAGATAGACACATTTCATCCTAGGATACTGAAAGCACATAAAGATAGGATCACAGAAACATATCATTACTCTATTAGGAGTCGTGAAGAGTCAGAAAGGTAAACGACCCAGTTAAGTGTTAGGAAGAGGATAAGGTGAATTGTAGAAACCACAGCTTATAAACTTTGATGATGGTATTTGGCAGAATTCTATTCTTTACTATGAATCAGATGGTTGCTAATCTCTTAAGAAAAAGAAAGTGGCATTAATTAGAAGCCATTATGGGTACATTAAAGGCATTTTATCTGTGGATCAAAATAATTCTATTGTCATGGGGTAACTTTCCCTCAGCAAGGTACATGGAAAAATTTCTCCACTACGTGCTAATAGATGAATTTTGTTGAAGATAAGGGCAGTGAATTTGTAGCCAATATCACAATACATTATGACCTTGAGGAATGCACTAAAAGTTTCTAAGTCTGAAAAATGAAGATGGCAATAGAAGAAACTCCTAGAGTTGTTCAGAAAACTAAATGTGGCTTGCACATAGTAAAAGCACAATACATATTAGCTTAAAGGGGTTGTGTGGTGGAGATACATAAAGGCTACTATGATGGCATGAAGGAGGCACTTGATCCTGGGTGGAATGTCAGTCAGCACTGGCCAGGGAAGTAGTATATAGGGACAGCACTGGAGGCACATATAAATAAGCACAAGAGTAAGAGAATTGTAAATAGCAGTTACACATTTCACTTAGAGAAAAGAAATAGCTGAGAAGACAAGGGGATGGTGAAGGAGGAGGTTGGGCAGGGAGGAGGGTCGGGTCAAAATGAGCCTTACGTGTCATATTCAGGAAATTATAAGTTCTACTAATCATATACTATGGGAGGGAGTGTGGGGTGGGGGGCAACTTGAAATAGCAGAGGTAATTAAAATGTAAACTTGTTTAAAACACCTGCCCCGGATATTCTAGATACTTGGAGGCATTTTGGCAAATATAATGTGAAATGTTAAGTGCCTAGTAGATTCAGATGTAATGGCTCTACTGATTCTTCACTGAAAGCAGCATATTCTCAAAGAAGTACCTCGTCAATATGCTCAGTAGACTGAGAGGTAATTATTTCACAATAGCCTTAAGAGAATTCTGCTTTTGGTATTATCTTCAGTTTTTTTGTTTATGAATTTTACTTTTTCAAAATGTAAATGATAGCATTCGGTAATGTCCCTGCAAGGTTGCACATGACACAGTTCTGAACCTTATGCAGCACACACTTATATGCTAGACTGAAAAGGGAATTAGACATTAGTGACTTTTAGGAAAGATCACTAATGCAAGACAAAAACCAATCTTCTTGAGGGACTTTTTACTTCAAAGGGAGGCTTTGAATCCTAGCACCTTCTTTGAATCCCTTTAAGATGGCATCAAAATTTAAAGCAGTTGGTTTCCATCTTGCAAGTGACTCGGAGTTCTTTAAACTTTGAGAATGAAAGCAAAGAAAGGAAGTGATATTAATCTCATTTTGGGGGGATTTTTGTGCATTATGATATCTTTTTTAAAAATATCTGAAAGAATACAGTAATAGAAGAAATTGTTCATGACCTTGACAATAGCATGAGTGGAATATGGCTGAAATAGTAAAGCAAGAAAATGGGGGCCAGTTAAATGATTCCTATGCTTTTAGTCAGTATTTGTTCTTTCTCCTTTGACTTATATAGCCTGTCTTCCTGAAACTGGAAAGTAATGTACTGAAAGGAATGTATTTGAATTTATTTTAATTCCAATGTTTTATACTGAATCAGCTTTTCAGTAATGAAGTTCAAGTACAAAGGATATAGTGGAGTCTTATCTCTTCCTTCAACTGGGATAAAAGATTTCCTTTTCCTTGTGTTTATCACAGAATTGCTTTTTATTTTCTTCACTACTCTTTATATTTTGTGCTTTAGTCCTAAATTAGAGAGTTTTAAAATCTAGCTTTTATAAATTAAATATTAAGTTCTGGAGCTAAAGGACGTGTGTTTGACTCTTTACTCCTTCAAGTTGTGACATTCAATAAAATAATACCCTTTCTAAGGTCTAAGTCTCCTCACTATAAAATAGGCCTTGGATAGACTCATAGGCTTGGAGTCTGAGAGCCTTGGTGCACATCTCTATAGAATAAATGCATCATCTGTAAGGGTTTAAGGATCATATTGAGGGTGAAATGGCCTAATGTAATACATTTAATAACATGTAGTAAGTGCTCAATGAAAAGGTACAATAGTGATAGTAACAGCTGTTCTGACTTCCCAGGTTAATTGGCCAGATTTAAGATTTATATGAAATATGTGATGGTGAGATGGCATCTACCACAAAAATACTCAAAAATATAAGGTACTAACTAAATATGTGATGACTGAATGGATATAAGTTGAATATACTAAAAATTGGATAGCATTTGCCTTCTTTGCTCAGAGTATGCTACGGGGTAGCAATAATTGGCAAAACATCGAAAATCTTGGTTCAATGTCTGATGTTGTATGACTTGAGGAAAAAATGTACTTTCTAAGACTCAACTTCTTTCTCTGTAAAATGATTAAAACAGTACACTTCATGAAATCATTGCTTCAGATACTGTAACATTAAGTTATTGTTCACCAGCCTTTTTGGGAAAGATGCTGTCAGCAGTTAGATGTGTTTGAACGGTTGTTTTTAAATAGTATACATATTATTAGAGATATTTTTAAAGTTTTTAAGTTTTACAAAGGTTTAGAATTGGATTAATCAGCATTTTCATTTGTAATTGGAACATTTTGAGAACTCAGCTATTGTTGCACATTCTGAAGTATCAGGAATTGCATGTAAATGACTTGCATTCTGAGAATTCTAGAGTAAATGGAAGTGTACACACATCTCAACTTCATGCAGCAACTAAAGGTGGTTCTGAATATAATATTTATTATAACACTGAGGATTTTGTTCCACAATGAATAGGACTAAGTACAATATAACCCGTATGACATTCTCAAATATATATTCACAATACAACCATAGAAGTGGGGGAAGAAGAGGGGTATCTGGGTGGCTCAGTCGGTTAAGCGCCTGACTTGGGCTCATGTCATGATCTCATGGTTCGTGAGCTTGAGCCCTGCATCCAGCTGTGTGCTGACAGCTCAGAGCCTGGAGCCTGCTTCAGACTCGGTGTCTTATTCTCTCTGCCTCTCCCCCACTCACACTGTCTCTGTCTGTCTCAAAATAAAGAAACATTAAAAAAATTTAGATATTGGGAAAAAAAGAACTGGGGGAGGGGTGGACTCCCAGATGAGTTGTCTGAAGGTTGATGAGTCCTGGATTGCATTAAAGCATCTCATCCTTGGCACAACTGCCTTTCATCTCACAGCTTCTGCCTGTGGTCTGGCTCACTGCTGCTCTCCAGTGGTTTATGCTCCCTGAGATGATCTTGGATTAAGATATTCTCTCTGAGGTTTGAATCTCTGTCAATTGACTCATATTACAATGGCTGCATGGAGTCCCCCCAGATGATCAATACTGAACATGAAAACATTTATTGTAGTTCATCAAGGATTTAGTTTGTCTCTGGCTGTGCACACACTCAAAATAAAAGACAACAAATGCTTTATATCCCTCCGTGTTGTCCTTTGTTCTCCCTGAAATTGGTGGAAATCAATGAACAAACCACCTAGTGAATATTTACTGAGTACCTATTTTGTGCCAGACCTGTGGTAGGTATTTTTCATGGATTAAAAAAATATTATATTATTTATTTTAAGTTTGGGTTATTCTTTTAAGGGCTCAGGTTGGTTGGCTATTTGAGCAGTTTTTATCAACTGGAGTTGTGTGTTTCAGTATTGGCAGTTAGCCTTATTGTTTCACACTCTGGATCTGTATACTGAATAGGTCAGCAATCCAGCTGTTTATTGTCTGTGCTGGGGTTCCCTGGAAAACAGACCCTGTGGCAGAAATGCTCACTTTTTAACCCTGTAAGGGGGTGAGAAGACAGTTGGTATGAAATGTCAGAACAGCATGAAGGAGAAAAGGGGAGCTGGGCAAGGAAGGAAGAAAGGAAATATAATGTTCTATATTGCCAAGATAAGACAGCTTTCCCAGATATCCATAGATGGTTGCTTTGTCCTGGGAGTCTCTCAGGACAGGCTATAGGGAACTACTGTACTTTTGGGAGGAGTCAGTGGGTGCTATGTGAAGAGAGAGGAGTTTCTTTGCCGTATCCTTCTATTCTCCTTTCATTTGCAGTCAGTCAAGTAACCCAGCTGGTTAACAACCTGAGCTATTGTAGCTCAAATCCCACTGTGAAAACACTCTGAAGAGCTGTGGATATTGAACACTTCCTTGCTTTGGGTGATGTTATTCAACCCCTCCTAGCAATCACTGGGGAAAGCCTGGAGCCATACATTAGGGGTACTGTACTTCACCTGAGACTGGGTGCTGGGCCACTAGAGGGTTTGCATCTTCCATTGGCTATCAAGGGCACCATGGAAAGCCATGCCTGAGCTTCATCCTTACCCTGGAGAAATTGTGACTGCTGGGTGGGGATCTCAATCAAGAAAGCTACCAAGTGCTTGGAGGGAGGTGGGGCCAAGAAAATCTGGGGAGGTACATAAATTGGGTTGGATGTAATTGGGCTTTTAATGGATGTGGTATAGAAGTAGGATTCAAATCCAAACTTGACATTTATTGAGGACCTACTGTATATTAGGCACTATGCATATTTTGCTTTCCTTACATACACTGTTTAATAAGTGTGTTGATTTTTACATATTATGATTTAAATATATGTGTACCTGTAAAGACTTTTTAAGACCAAATTGATACTGAAGATGTTTCTCCATCTCATACTTTCACAATTCTATTTAATTTAGTGAAGGCTTTAAAATCCATCTAAAGCTAATTATCTCTCTCCTGTTAATTGAGAATTAGATGTTGTGTGAAGCCTGGCCTCTCCCGTGACCCCATTCAGACCTTGTAACCTGCAGCTAATGCCATTTATACACACACTTAGATATTTTGACTTACTCAAACCTGCAACAACCCCATCTCAACTTCTAAAAGTTAACTTCATCTGACCTTTTTTTTTCTCACTCTTCCCCTCTCCCTAACCTTCCCCCATCTTAGTGGACCAGAAGTCCCTTATGTCCAAGGATGATCTCTCTACCCATGTTCTGGTTCCTATTCTCCTTCTCCACCTCTCCTTCAATCTTAGATCTGGAGCCATCCCATATCCCTCCTGTAGCTCCAGCTCTTCCTCTCAGCTGGATGTTTCCTCTCAGGGTAGGCTGTGGAAGACACATCCTTAATTATCGGTCTTAACTCCCTCCCTCACAGTCGCTTGCTACTTCTTGCCACTATAACAGAGCCCACGTTTTATCGGGTCTTCACGTTTTGCTGTCTTGTGTTCAGAGAAGGTGCCATTCTGATTTGTAGCCTCAAGGAGTAAAAGTCTTATTATTTATCATAGTCCCACCCACATTGCTAATGATTGGTCTAGAGCTGAGCACAGTGATACTATTTTGGCCAATGAGAATGAGAGGGGGTTTCCTGAGTCATAGTAGGAAAACTTTTCTCACCTGCAAAAGATGGAAAGTATCTCCATGCTTTTTAAAATTTTGCTTCTGGTTATTGTTTGGGGATTTAATACTTGAAGCTGCTGCAACTCTTACTATATAAGCGCATAATCCTGATGACAAATCCAAAATGATGAAGATGACAAAACAAAGCTGAAAAGATCTGAATTAAACAATTCTGAATCTGCTCTGTCCCCCATCCCCAGCAATTGATAGATGAGATGATAAATTTTTTTATAGTCAGCTGTTTTTCATCTTTTTTTTTATTCTCATACCAAATGAAATTTGTCATCTGCCCCACGTATCTTCTGAAACTGTTTTCAGTAAGGTCACAATAACCATTCAATTGACAAAACAACTGACAGTTTTCAATACTTATCTTCCTTGACCTCTCCATTTCATCATTGGCCTCTCCCTACATGAAATACTTCCCTTCCTTGGATTCAATTAAGTAGCTTCCTCCCACTTTATTTCCTGTTTTTCTGGTCACTCCTCAGGCTCTTTTAAAAACTGTTTCGAAATATTTCAAACAAGTTTCAAGTGTAAAAAATAACATAACATATACTTGTGTTCACATCAGCTGGATTTAACAAATGTTAGCATCTAGTCCTCTCTGTTTGTTTTGGATCTTTTCAGATTTAGTCTTCTTTTCCTTTACCTATCCTAAAAATTCGTCTTCTCCAGAGTTCTCCTACTTTCTTTCCTTCTTTTTTTTTTGTAAACTACATGCCTTCCTGGATGGTTTCATTTATATAGCTTTCATTACATAGATCTGTCCATCTGAGACTGCCTTCCTGAGCTTAAAACTCAAGGATCTTAAGCATCTCATCAATCTCCATAGGTATTTTAAAATCAGTATACACCTCAGTCTAGTGTTATGTGTCCACAGAAATTGAACAGCACAGCAGGAGCTGCATCTTTGGACAGTGACCGAAGCAACCTATATTCTTTATTCAAAACTCCAGAACCTTCAGAGTGGCTCCTCCTTCTAAGGACATATACCTGAGCTCTTTCTAGCATGGCTGTCTGCCTCAGACACTAGACGTAGAGAATTCATTGGTATCTTCCTCTGGAACTTGGATCAATTAGAGCTCTTTGTCTTGCTTTGAGTAAGCCTCTCCTCCAAGTGATTAGTTTTATGGTCACAACATAACTCCATCTTGTCTGTGAAAGACTAAGCATATGGAGATTTTAATCTACCAGAATCAGTCAGCCCTTTTTGTTGTTGTTGTTGTTGTTGTTGTTTTAGTCACCTTTTAATGGAGTGAGTCCTCAAGTTTCTAAAGGGGAAAGCAATAGCAGCATTGTGTTGCTTGATGGACATTGCAGACCTGACTGTAATGTTTATTTATTTAGTGTTTACTGAATGTTTACCATGTGCTAGTACTCCTGTTCTGGGTGATAGGGATACTGTGGTGATCTCTATGAAGTTGATAGTCTGTTGGGCAAGACTCATTAATAAAACCATCACCCAAGTAAATTTAAAAATATACCCATGATAAAGCTGTAATAGATTCTATGAATATGTATAACAGGTGACTTGATGAAATTTGGGAATGGTCATAGAAGAATGAATGTGAGTTAAGAACTTGATGAATTGGAGTTAGCCAGGAAAAAGTATATGTGTGTGAAGAGAGAGGGGATTGTTTCAAGAGGAAATGTTTTATACAAAGGCCCCGTGACAAGAGAGTATTCCAACAGTTCTCTATTCTTTCTTTCATTTGAATTCTCAAACTCAACATTTAAGAAACTTGAGTCTTCTGAGTCTTCTGAAAAAGATAAGTATTGTGCTCAAATAAGTTTGAATATGCTTACATATTAACCTTCTTCCTCCTTTTTGGGACTCACAAAGCATTCATACTAAACACTGAAAAATTACGGAGTAAAGAAACTTGTTTAGCTTTGTTTAATCAAACATGCCCACATGTCCCATGAAGCCCCTTTTTTTCCTATATTAACTCTTATGCACTTGGAGTAAGACTAGCTTTCTCAAAAAACAAATATCCCTCTGGGCTATGTTATTCCAGGGGTCAGCGACTGCCTGGTTCTTCAGTGTGAAACATTACAGGTCAATGCCATGGCTGAATAAGTTCAGAAAAACAGGAAAAGCGGTTAGAGCTTCAGCTGTCTGTCCTGGTTGATGCACCAAACTAGGGGTCTCTGATGAGAATCTATTAAACAGTCATTTCAGCACAAACTACTCCAGATCTCCTGTCCTGGAGTGCACTGGCAAAGTCTATTCTCTCCTGCATCAGTCAGAAATCTCTAATCTATGCCAAGGATCAGCAACTTTTTTTTCTGAAAGGATCAGTCAGAGAGTAAATATTTTAGGCTTCTGGACCATGGGACACTTACAACTACTCAGCCATGCTATTGTGGTTTGAAAGCAGTCTTGGACAAAGGTAAATGAATGGACATAGCTATGTTCCAATAAAAATGTATGTACAAAATCAGGCAGCCCACCAGCAGGCCGTAGTTTGCCACTCCAAGTCCAAAACACTTCCTGAAAGGCATTCAGGGTGAAATTTCTTTACTTCTGAATGCTGTTTAGCATCTCAATCACATCTTTCTTATGGATTACACATCATAATGTGAAGTCACTTTCATCCTAAAGGATGGTGAATACTACATGAGGGATTTCAGAGGGGCTTGGAAGGGCAGCCAACTCTCAACCTGCATATTCTCAGACAGCTCCCAGATTTCTTTTTTGCATGTGGCTATGACAGATTCAATTTTGTGGAGATGAGATTTGGTTGGATATACAGTTAGTTCTAACATTAGCTTTCACATATGGTTTCAAGAACAGGTCTCAGCATGCTGATTATAGGCCACAGTCACATAGTAATATACATTTTCTTACATTTTCCAGCTGTGGAATCTAGAACCAAAGTTAGCCCCTGTCTCCAAAGAAGTCACTCAACCCCCAAATTCCCACCAAAATAGATGAACACATACATACGTACACATATATGTGCAAAAAATAACCTCCCTATCTGTACATCCCCAAAGAATATTACCTATAATACACATGGGGATAATAGGGGAAAAAATAATAATCTGGTTTTTCATGGCTAATTGTGGGCTGATATGATTTGAGGATTGTATAATTTTCACTGAACCCGATTGTAACCTGAATGGTAACCTGAATTGTAACCTGATGGCAGAGTCTTAGCTAGATTCTGACCTGAGGACAGTGATGCTGCTGGGTAAGGTCAGCCATGGGGTATCAGCTCATTAAACAGATGTGACCCTCTTTCTAACTTCACTATATGTCTTGGTCTTTTTTTTATGTGACATCCAGTAACTACTGTACCACAGTCTTAGCTGTCATGTCAACCACTTTTAGAGAGGTACTCAGGGGGAATGATTGCTCTACCTGCTTCTCAGCTTAGTCTTGCCGTTGTGCCACCAGCAGTTTCACATTCTATCTGACAGTCCTCTGTGGCAGCCCTGTCTCTGGAACCAGTGTGTTTGTCTTCTATGTCATTAGAAAAATAGGGTCCCAGCAATCTCATATAATTAGAGCGTGTTCTAAGAATGAGGCAACAGTTTTGCCCATATGCTCAGCCATTCCAGTACCTCTCTGTTGGATTCTCTCCCTTGCTCTGTTGATGTCTTTATCTGTATTGCACCTTCAAACTCCCTATGAGCAAGGAGGATGTGATCATCCAGGACAATCACGATCTGATACGGAGCACTAATTTCCATTAGCACTGGGGTTAGACCTGTCTGTTAGAAGTGGTATTCTTGAAAGCACAAGAATTTGCTGATCATAAAGACTAGCCTGAAGCTGCTTTTCTAAGAAAGAGGTGCCAATAGACAGTGTAACCAGCTGATTTTCTTAAAGATTTTGAGACCTGACTGATTAAGCTATAAACATATAAGAAATGAAGTCAGAGAAAGAATGCTTAAGGAAGTGAGGAAAAAAGAATAAAGTTTTAAGGAAAAAATTATAAATGGCCCCAGCAGTTGTCATCAGTGACATGCTAACAGCTAAATCCAATTTATTTATTTGGACTCTTTGCAAAATTTATCACTGTTGAAGATGTCTCCTTCCCTTGATTTTCTTCCTCTTCTATCTCTTCATCCTCACTTTAAAGTTCCTCTTATTTTCAACTCATAAATGCTTGTGCCCCAGGATTGTTCCTGGCCTTTGGTTGGTCTCACATCGTCCTTGGGAATCACATCTAATGATGAGCAATGTGATGATTATTTGCTATATCTATATCTCCAGTCAGAATATATCTTGAATTCCAGTTCCATAAATTTAGCTGTTGGCTGACATTGCTATCTAGATGCAGAGAACTTAAATTCAATATAAGAAACTAATAACAACAGAATTTTTATCTTTTCTGTAAACCAGTGGTTCTCAATAAAAGATTATTTGGCCCTCAGGGGATATTTGGCAATGTCTCGAGACATTACCACCACTGGGTTGGGAGTAGGGGGTGTCTACTGACATCTAATGCATAGAGGTCACAGATGGTGCTAAACATCTTACAAGGCACAAGATAATCTCCCAGAACAAAGAATTCATAGCCCGAAGTGTCAGTAGTGCCGAGGTTAAGAAACCCTGCTACTTCCTGTTTCACATATTTCACATAACACCTATTTCACAGACTCCCATTGTGTGGAGGAATGGCATGGTTATCTGCTATGTCACATGAGCTAGAAATCTACAAATCATAAGGCAGTAGTTAGGAAGGAGGCCTAAGAGGCAGGTTTCCAGTGTTGGAATCCCATCACTGCCATTTGCCTTGTGACTTTGGCAAGTTACCTAAATATAGAGTTTTCTTCATCTTTAAAGAGAGATCACAATAACAATCTCTCTCTCCCAGAATTGTAGTGAGGATTAAATGGGTTAATTTAAGTCATGTGTTTAGTGCTTGGCACCTAGTAGAGCTCAGTAAATATCATTTGTTTATTTTATTCCAACTTTTCCTAACCAACCCCTTCTTCCTCACTTTCTATTCACCTTCACTGTTAATACCTTTTTCAGATCATCTTTTTCCTTAAATAATGCAATAATTTCAGAAATGATCAGTCTTTCCCTACTTAAATTCATCCTCTGTATACTCACTATGGAGTGCTACTTCTAAAACCTAGTAGTGATCGATCACCCTCAAATTTTTCATTGTTTTCAGAAGTTTTTCATTGTTTATAGGAGAAAGTCTTAATTCCTCAACATGGCATAAAAAGCCAGAGAGAATAACTTATCTGCAGACATTATTATTTTTATTACTTATCCACATTCCTTCTATATTCTGAATTCCAAATTTGCTGAACTACTGATATCACCTGGAATTGCCATGTTTAAATTTTATTCACAGAAAACCAGAATAAATGACAAGGATGAAATGAGTGTCATTTAATTAAAAACTATTTATTGAGAGTTAAATATAAAGATAATTTTTATGATAGTCCTGTGATAGTAAAGATAAATAAAAATGATTGCTGCCTTTAAACAATTTAAAGTCTCAATTTATCCCTATTTATTATTATTTAACTATGCTTACTTTTAAATTTAGCTTTCTAATTTCTCTTCCCAGACTTATTTTTAGAAGTATTTATTTGTTTCCTGGAGGTCTACTGCTAAAATATTATTAACATGGGAGGTATGAGTTAATCTTTTAAGATTGAAACACTCCAGGTAAATGGCTGTAGGTGTGCAGGAGAGTTCCCTGGGGGCTGTGGCTAATTATTAACATCCCATAATTGTCCACTGGTAGAGAAAGGGTTGGGTACAAATTTTGAACCATATTTGGCCACCTGACATAGGAATTACTGAGGCTGTTGAGAATTACACATTCTAATACAGTTTTCCTAGGACATTATTTCATTTACCAGTTGCTTTTGGTCACTTCTACATTTTTTCAATGGGGCTAAAGCAAATCATGTTTCCTTCTCTCATGTATCACTGCCTGGACAGGTACACTGTTACTATTTGATCTAGGCACCTGGCCAAGATCCACCAGACTATCGGTGAACTTGAAAGGTAACTAGGGACCTGATGTTGACACTGTTTCATTGCCTGAGAGCAAATGATCAATTTTACATTTCTGAGATTAATGACTATTTTCTTGGTGTTAAAAGGCCATCAGTGAAAGTTTGCATTTTAATTCTGCAGCACTTAATATATTTAGCAATAAAGATGTAGATTTAATTAAAATATGTTTTGAAAAACATTAGCCTCTAAATTTAACCTTCCTTAAAACTGAGATAAACTCTTTGACATATCTCTCTGTTGATGTCTTGTAAATTGTCAAAAGCAAAAAAAAAAGGAAATATGGAAAGTGACAATCCATTCTTTAACCAACTCCATGTAGCATGAACACTATATAAAATCAGAGAGTCTGATAAAAACTATTTATCACTATATAAACTATTTCACTATATAAAATCTATATAAAGTATATAAACTATATATAAACTATATAAACTATATATAAACTATATAAACTATTTCACTATATAAAATCAGAATCTGAATGATTTAGGAATGGACTAACTGAAATCTTACCCCCCTTATACTGTATTTTAACCCCATAAACCCATAAACATGATTCACTTGTATACAAGTTAGTACTTATTACTAACAGAACAATCAAAATAATGGAGTGTCTTGTATGTTGTCTTTACTTTCCTTATGTAGCCTGAAGTATAAGTGAAGTTGACATCATTATTAAATGAGATCTGATACATAATTAAATGTGTGCCAATAATAGTAGTCTTATTAATATCTTTGGCATCATTAACTTAGTTTTTCTCTCCTTCTTTCATTAACTTGAAGCAACCTCTTTTAGTATCTGAGAACACTTAAAGAACTGTCAAACTTTTCTTCTGCCAACCTTCAAAGGTCAAAACTAGCTGTGACACCTAAAATTCAAATGTAATTAGTTTGAGATTTACAGGGATTGTATGCCAATCTTCCAGTAGCTTAGAAGTGACGTGGTATCTAACCTTTGGTGGCCCCAAGAGACATTCAGATATATGTGAAGATAAATAGAAAAATATAACCCACCACATCCACTGCTGGTCTACCTTTCAGATTTTTTTTTCCTGACTTGGATTTCAGAGTTTGCGGTTTTGCACTTTCTCTTGATTTTAAGAAAAGCATCTCTCTCATAGCCTGCTAGCACTAAGTTGGTATTCTTATTTAAAGCTTAGCTCACGTGGTATATACTTGGATCATTAAACCAAAGGACTTGTACAGTCATGATTTTTAATGAAGCATGTTTGAATAATTATGCTAATTTACAAAGCACTAGAATCAAATCAAGTGATCAAAGATTTCATGATTGCTATCATGTGTTCCTAACCCCCCTCTGCCACCCTCACAATTTGCTGCATGTGGAAGCCTTTCTTAGGAATGTGTTTGGAAATGGGTATTAATCAATGTTAAGCATTAGAAAAAAAATTTTATGTGAAGTGTAACACACTTTATGTTATGCCTCCATAGTGGACTATATGTGACCGTGAAGGTAATATTGTTCTGCCACTCTCTTGCCTAAATACCGCCTACAATCAATACTGCATTCTGCCTTGACAGAAAGCTGAATTTTTATCTGTTAAATGTGTGAGCTTGGGGCAGTGATGTGTCTGAAGTGGTTTAAATCTGAAATGTGATGTGTTGCAAAGAGAGTTGATTGACATCTTTGTTTATTGAAAAGTATTACATGAACAACAAAACACAGGCAGAGGCAGAACACTCCATTGCAAAATGCAGCTGTGTTATTTTTCAATCCTATGTGCTCTGCCCCTTTGAAGCTTGTCTGATGTAATAAAGCCAGAGGATATAAAACAAACAAGAATCTTCTTTGATTCAACACTCAAAAATTTAGACAAGGATGACTTTTTTTTTCTTTTTCTTTTTTGGCTTGGGGTAAAATCTCTCCCACAAAACTCTCCCTGCCTTGACACTCTATAAGGATATTTACTTCTGAAAAACTGTTGCATTTTAAAGTTCTGTTCTTATGTTTATGAACTCCAATATAAATTCAGAATTATTTAATAAGTAAACAAATTGGAGAGGTTTGAATATTTTTATGTATCCTCTATAAATGAGAAAAAGGACATTAATGACACTAATCTTAAAGCACTAAACATGCAGAATGAGAAATTAAGTTCCCTTTAAATTTTATGTTAGAATAATTATCCCCCTCAATGCAGTTTTCCCATGTTTTATTAAAGCTTTATTATGTCAAGGTAAATAGAGGTTAATGCCGCTGTTACTTCTTCCAATGAAGTATTATCTTTAATCTTGCTTTAATAAAATAGTGGTAAATTGCACAGTAGGGGTAATCACCATGGGCTAATTTAGAGAGTTGTAAAATCCTTTACCAAGTATATACTGTAGTTAAAAATAGAAGTAGTCTTAAGAAAACACAAATTGCCGTGCAACTTGGAAGAGGTTAAGGAAATTGCTATTCATAATTTTAATTACTTACTTAATTAAATGTTTATTGAGTCCCTACTATGTGTAAGACTATACTGTCTACAGTGCTATAACTGTGCTGTGTGACTATTGTGCTGACTGTATGGAGGATATTTCCCTACAAGAAAATAACTACACAGATTGTAGAGCCTGCCATAACAGAACTATAGACATCCCAGCCATGGATGTTCAGTGAAGGAAAAGGATACTTGAGGTAGAAAATTAACAGAAGGTCATTTGAGTTGAGTCCATAAGGATGGGATAAGGTGGGACAAGTATCAATGGAATGGGAAGGATACTTTAGGTAGGCAAAATGATAAGAGCAAAGAACTAGGGTCAATACTATCTTGCCTGGTTCAATTAGAGCTGAGAATTGAGACTGAAACCAGAGATTATCACAACAAGCCAGGTGAGAAGCAGAGAGGACTTACACCTGGTTGAGAGACATTCTAGATTGGATATCCTTAGTAGGAGAAATTCTCTCTCTCTCTCCATATATATATATATATATATATATATATATATATATAATATGTGTGTATATATATGAATATATGTGTCTATATATGAATATATGTTTATATATGTGCATGAATATGTGCATATAGAAATGTATACATATAGACATATTTATATCAATATATGCATATACATATATTTATATATTTAGTATATATTTATATAGATATATTGATATATCTACTTATCATGCAAAAATAAGGGGGGGAAGGAGGGCTTTTTAAAGTACAAATACTAATATTTGCTTTCTTCCCCAATAGATCATCTTGTGTTCTTTGAAGACCATTACTATAGTAGAAGTTGTAAGAACATAATAGAATTAGAATATAAAGGGGCAGGAAGAAAGAGTTATAGACCTAAAATATGAGACTTGTTTAAGAGAGAAGAGTAAAAGGAAACTCCAAGGATTGGAGCCTGGGATACTAGAAGAATAAAGTATAAAGAATAAAGCATTATTAATAGAAAGAGATAAGAAATGAGAGAATTAGGAATAAACATGTTAAATTTAGTTTGGGATGTGTTGAGTTCGAGCCTCTGGTATTACATCAGTGTGAAGATAGCAAGCAACTGACTATTAACATTTGGAATTCAAGAAATGGTTGCTGATTTGATTGTTTATATACACCAAACAACCAAAAAGACCAAATTGGCATTTTTTTTTAAAGATAAACAGATGTTCAAGGGCATGCACTAAAGTGAAATAAAGAGTTATTCAAAGTTGCTTTCAGCTTACCAAATAACACTAATCAGATCAAATCTTTTGGAATTATGTGGTATGTGTGGTGGAGAGCTGAATGCTTCAAACAGATCACTGTCATCAAGATGGGTGACACTAAGTTAGTTTCAAACCATTCGTTAGGCCAGAGCCCACTTCCATAATGTTGAACCTCAGTCCTGTTCTTGAGATTGTGTGAGTATGCCATCAGCTAAGAGTATGTAGTTTTGCCTTCTTGTGTTTTCATCAGCACTTTTAAATTAACCAAGATGTAATAAGGCAACAGAGAGTTTACCATCTTTGACAAATCACATTTTTTGAAGGTGGCATATGAAATGGCATGGTACTTGTGCGTGAAAAATATGAACAAAATGAAAAATGTGTCCAGGCTTCTCTATTCTCTAGTAGTTTATTGTCCCTCACTGCCTACCCCCCCCCACCTCCTCTTAATACCTTCACAATCATTCTTGCTTGTTAGAATCTGTATTTTTCTTCATGAAAAACATCATAGGTCTTCAAGGCTGTTCTGAACTATTCTTCCAATTTGCTTTAAGTTATCCCTCTCCCCAACTCCAAAATTAGTATGCCCTAAACTCTTCAGACGTTTCTCTTAATTATGACAGTGGTTATTGGTATGACCATAAATTTCACAAAACATAAAATGCTCACTTTTTCCTTTAGATTAGCCTGAAGAACCATCATCACTGTCCCAAAAGTTGTTGTGACCCTGCTGTTTTGGTAAAGTGGTATTCCTACCTCTGAGCTGCTGTGCCACTGAATAGCAAGTCTGATTATGAGACCTCATGCAATGAAGGTCTAAACCATACTTGCCTCTACTCTGCCTTTTTGAAGTCTAAGAGAGAGACTTTAGCTCTTTCAGCATGGAATTATAGTCACTCAGAAAGGAAAAGATTTAAGCAGTCCTTACAGGGACATAGAAAATTCCTCTAGAATTATTCAGAGATGAACACAAAGGGTAGAGAAAATCAAATGTAAATGATGTTCCCCTTTAATTTTTCTGTGGGTTGTATTCTAAAGCAAACAACTGTACATTGGATGACTTTTGTGGATGACGAGCTGTTTCCTTCTGTCTTTCACAAGCCTCTGTGACAGTAAGGGGTATATAAAGCTCTGAGTGAAGATCTGAAGCTGTTATTAAAATGGAAATATTCAAAGCAGGCAGGAGTCTGTGAGAGTCTGTTCTGGGGACACATTAATGCATTTGAAAGGATATTAAAGCTTAACATAGAGGGGAAATAGTTCCAATGGCAAATGTAAAGCTGCTTAACAGAATTACACCTAGAATTCTGTGTATTAGGTCTAAAACACCTCTACTCTTATATTGCTCAGAGTAAAGCTGTATGTTGGTTGTAGTTCTTTACAGTTTTACCATTTTCTTATTTGAGATTTTAATGTTCTTAAGTGCAAACATTTTGCTCTGGTTTATGCTTTTGTAGAGTCAGTTGACAGCACTTCTCATCTTCTGTGTAGGACTTAAAGATGCACCATGTTTTGAATGTGCCATGTTTGAATCAATATGGAAAGATTACTTCTCTGTAAAAGAAAGATATGACCTTCTCTTATACAGACTCTTGAAATGGGCCCATCATGCTATAGGGTAGAGTGTGTATCTAGAAGAGGAGAGTATTTCCTGAAAGTAGGAAAAAAGAACCAAGGGAAAATTTAAGTCAACATCAAGAAGGATTTAATGTTTATATTCACATGTAGGAACCTGACCCTATTCTTAGGTTAAAAAAAAAGTGAGGGGAGAGCTATTCAATAAATAGTTCTCAAGCAACAACACAAGTAAAACGGGGACCGAGCCAGTGGTGTGGTAATAGTCTTTTTGCAGTCTGGATGAGTCACATGGTTAAGTTGTAGTCATTACTATTTTCTAAATATTGTTGGGTATGGAGGGTAATTTTGATTTTTTTCATCTTTCAATATACCACCCAATACCAAATATTCCAGAGCATGCCACAAACACAAAGTAGTAGGAAAACACTGAAACTGTTTAGTTGTACTTTAAGGTACCAGGTAGTAAAATAAAATAGAAAGTAAGGCTTCTGCCTTTGAAGAATTTACAATTCATCTAAGGAGATGAAATATTTGCTGCAGTGTAAGAATATTTAAAATGTCATATATGAAGAAGTGTGAACTATCATAAAATATCATAAAAATGAAAACCAAAAGTTCAAAAGAGACAGTAACAGAGGGATCAGAGTTGGAGAATTTACTGAATAAGGCTTTGAGGGTTTCCCATTTATCATTAAGGGGGAAAAAATCCAGAATATTATAGGTGGGAGAATGGAATCTGTTACACAACTGCGTAAATATAGAATCTGACAAGGTTAAGTAGTGACAATATTTGTCAGTATTATTATATTAATCACATAAAATTAGAACAATTTTATTTCCTTATAAGTACATAGATGCCACTGTGATTTGGATATGTTATACTTCAATTCACAAAATAAAGATGACTGCCATCTCTGATTACTTCATATATGGTTATCACACAAGTATTTCTACCTACTGAGATACTCAGATAAAATCTTTATCTGAGAAATAAATAAGATACAAAAATAGGATATCAAAACCCAGGTACCCTATTGCTTGAGCACGTATATTTTAATTTAACAAGATTATTGCATAAAATTATAATGTACTTTGGAAAACATTGATTACAAGTCGCAGATGCACAGGCTATGCTTACCTAAAGAAAATCTGGGGGAAAGCAGGGTTTGAATTCAATTCATATTTTTCAATGTATTCCAAATTATAGCCCCAAATAAGTGTTAAAATATTTATAATGTTGGGATATTATGATTTATAAGAAAAATATATATGGTTATTTAGATTACTAAAATATATTTTTCATATATATTGGCTTTTGTCCATGGTTCCTGGCTCAGAGTTCCCTTGGAATTTTTTAATTGTTGAGAGTGGTAAAGATTTTTTTCTTATGTTAACGAGGTGGCTTTTGAAAAGCACCTAAGAATAAGGGCTGGTTGTGAGATTAGAGGTTTAGAAGTTTGAGTCCCAGGGTGACTCTATCCTTCAGTCCTTGTAGGACTGAACCTTTAATTTATGGAATATCAATCTACCTTCTGGTAGAGAGTGTTGGAATTCCATTGTGGCTGTGGGGAAGACACTCACCTTCCACACACACACATTGGAATCGGGTCTAGGAACCAAATTAAATGTCTGCAGCCAATTCTGTCAGCATGTTCATTCACTATTTAGTCCTACAGGAAAGGATTTGCCTCTTATGATCAAACCAAAAAAGAATTTTTAAAGATGTTTCATTTTGAACACAAGAATGAAAATAATTGAGAATTATACTGTTGATTTGATTTTGTCTCCTCCTAGCACTTTATTTATTGTTGATCCTAGTTATACCCTTCCAATTTGATGATGTCTTTGTTGACTTTATTTTATAAAGATAGTTAAATCTTTGTCCTTTACAGTCTAATAGAGCGAATATTAACCCTGTTTCTCCATTTGGATTTGTATAAATTAATTGATAACTCTGACCTCAGTTTTATTAACTGCAAAATAGAAATATCAGTGAATATATCTCAGGGTTATAAGCATTAAGTGGGATACTGTATTTATAGTGGTTAATGTAGAGTACCAGTTATGATTATCTTATAAAACATACTTTTAAATATGATATCTTTGCTTTGTTATAAATGAAAAATTTTTCCAAAATAAAGCAGAATGGAGGTGGAAAAATACAGAAATGGTGGAACAAATAGAAAACATAATAAAATAAAGGTAAATGGAATAAACTCCATTTAAAAAACAAAGATTTTCAGACTTTTTAAAAAATCTAGCTGTATACTGTTTACAAAGACACATTGGAAATTTATAGATAGAGAAATGTAAAATTCAAAGGAGGGCAAAATATATAGATAAAGTCTAACCAAATGAAAGCTGGTATAATTATATTAATTTCAAAAAAATAGAAAGGCAAGAAGCATTACAACAGATAAAGAAAATTTTTCATGATAATACAAGTTCCAAATCTCAGGAAAATAATAATTGTAATTGTTATGAACTTAATAATAAAACCTCACAGTATTTACAGAAAAATTGACAAAACTATGAACTAAAATCTACAATTCTAATTTATTATTTAATACTTTAAATAACATTAACTAAATGATAAATGAGGCAGATAAAATGGTAAAATATTAAATTTAGCCAAAGTGCAAGTTCATCTAAGGGACAGACATTGAAATATCATAACCAATAACTGTGATGTGTTCTTTTAAAGCATAACTAGAACATAAAATTGGCTATGTGCTAGGCTGTAAAAACTAACCTTGACAAAACAAAGATTAATATCATAAAGACCATACTGTTTGACTACAGTGTAATTGAGTTAGCAATTAGCAACAAAAACTATAATTCATAATAGACATTAAATAATATTTAGAACTGAATCATTTGAAAAATACTACATATCAAAACTTTTGGGATGTAGCTGAAATGAAATTTAGACAAACTAAATATTTACATTATAAATGAAGAAAGTTTAACCTTCCAAGCTGAGAAGTTAAGGGAAAAGGAATAACAGGAAAAGATTGGAGAAAAGAATTGATATAAGAGCAGAAGTTAATGTTACAGAAAATAAATATTAGGATCAATAAAACACTTAAAAATACAATTAAAATAGACAAAACTCTAGAAAAAAATTAAACAAAAAAGGAAAAATAAAATTCTTCTAAACAATACTAAGAATAAAAATGGGATGTAACTACTGACATAGGAGAAATTAAACACAGAGTAAGGAACTGGTGAATAATTTTATACCAATAAACTTAAATGTATATAAAATTGATGTTATTAAAATGCATTTATTAAAATTATTTGATGAGAAATCAGTACAAGAAAGGAAAATTACAAGCTGATTATTCATGAAAATAGATGCAAAAATTCCTAAGCAAACCAAAACCAGTAATGTGTAAAAATTATACCTAACAGTCATGTTGGATTTGTCCCAGAAATAAAACGTTGTTTAACATTAGAACATTAATTATTACAACATTAACAGCTTAAAGGAGATAAATTATAGAATCATATTTTTAAACCCTAAAAGTTATTTGATAAGATTTAATAAGATAGAAACTTTTAGTATAAAACTAGGAACAAAAGGGACTTCCTAAAATTAACACAGAATATCTACAAAACCTCGAAACAAATATGATAAATGAGAAAACATTGAAAGTGCTACCTTTAAGATTATAAAAACACAAGAACCTTTGCTATGGAAAGCCACTTAGCCACTTTTTTTTCCATGGGACTGTGGGTTTTCCTCAGGTGTGTCAAAATGGAGGGAAAATATTAGGAATCATCAAAGGAGTCAGAGGTCAGCTGTTTATTGTAGCATCTAATAAAGATGTGAGGAGCTGGACTCATTACAAGTAATTTTGCATGATGGGATTATTATGGTGGTGCTGATGACTTTGTATAGCACAATTCCAAGTTATTAATTTAGAGTATATTAAATCATGTTTTCCAGTTTGTGTACTTACGATCTACTAAGAAATGAAAAATTACTTTCCCAGTAATCAGAACACTGTAGGTCTACTTAATCAGTTGTTGTTTTTTTTCTATAATGCTCTCTCTTTTCACTTAAAAAAAAAAACACATTTTCTTCTGTTTACCACAATAATACATAGGGTTGCCTTTTGGTTAGACTAGATACAAAAGAGCAGAGAGTAAATTTGTGTTTTACATAACATGACAGATTTTTAAAGTTAAGATTGGGGACCAGCCTTTTTCAAATTCTACAGGGGATAAGATGGAATGAGTTCGTTAAACTGTATCATACCATACTGATTTAAGTTTTAAGGAAAAAATTATTTTTAAAGAATTACACTAAATTCTATGTGAGGACAGCTATTTCATTTGCTTTTTTGTAATTTTTTTTTTAAGAGAGAGAGAGAGAGCACAGGCATTGGAGGGGCAGAGGGAGAGGGAGAGAGAGTCTTAAGCAGGCTCCAAACCCATGGCGGAGCGTGATGCGGGGCTTGATGCACTCGATCTCATGATTGTGAGATCATGATCTGAGCCGAAATCAAGAGTCAGATACTTAACCGACTGAGCCACCCACGTGCCCCCTTTTTTGTAAATCTTAATATGGCTTTGATTTACCTCTATCTGGAAAGAGTAATATCAAAATCCTTTTGTCAAGTGAAGGAGTCCTACAAAAATTTTCACCTGTTTCATTTACTTTTATTTTCCTAGTCCATACATGTACATTTAATTTTGCTTCACTGTATTGTCTTTGCTCCTTTGTGAAAGATCAGTTGACTATATTTGGGTATTTCACCAATACCACACTGTCTTCATTACTGGAGCTTTATAGTAAATCTTAAAGTTAACTAGTGTCAGTCCTCCACCTTGGTTCTTCTCTTTCAATATTGTGTTGTCTCTTCTGGGTCTGTGTTTTTTCATATAAGCTTTAGAATCAGGTTGTCAATATCCACAAAATAACCTGCTGCAATTTTAAATTGAGAGTGTATTAAATCTGTAGATGAAGTTGGGAAGAACTGATATCTTGACAATATTGAGTCTTTCTATCAATGAACACAGAATATCTTTCGTTTATTTAGTTCTTCTATGATAACTTTTATCAGAGTTTTATAGTTTTCCACATATAGGTCTTATACACATTTTGTTGGGTTTATACCTAAATATTTCATTTTGGGAAATGGTAATGTACATAGCATTGTGTTTTTCATTTCAAATTCCACTTGTTTATTGTTGGTAAATAATAAAACAATTGAATTTTATCTATTAACCTGTATCATGCAATCTTTCCATAATTTTTTATTAGGCCAAGTATTCTTTGTTGATTCTTTTGGATTTTCTACATAGACAATCATATCATCTGCAAAAATAAATAATTTTCTTCTTTCCAGTATGTATATCTTTTTCTCTTTTTCTTATTTTATTGCATTAGCTAGGACTTTCAGAAGAATGTTGAAAAGTTCTGGTGAGCAGGGACATCCTTGCTTTGTTCTTGATTTTAGTGAGAAAGCTTCTCATTTCTTAGCATTAAATTATGATGTTAACAGTAGTTTTTTTGTAGATGTTCTTTATTTAGTTGAGGAAGTTCTTTTTCATTTCTAGTTTGCCAAGATATGTAGATTTTTAATGGGGAGCATTTAGAATCTTATAGGTTCCATGGATGGGGTTCAGATAATCTGTTAATCCTCTAGAACATTACATATAAACATATTTTCCCATGAATAACTATCTAACTAAAATAAAAATTTAATAACCACATTATATCTCTCCCTCTTTTTTAACAACTAACTTGATTTCTAACTTAATACCTGCTTGAATCTAGCACTCTGTTAGAAATACTCTGCAGACAATTGGTCTTGGGCTGAATCTAAGGTAAAATAAACAGGAGACTATTTGCTTGTGTCTATTTAGTTCTTTCAGACATTGCCTGGCTTTGTGCATGTCAATTCAGACCCCTTTTTGTTAGGGGAGAGATATCAGAAACAAATATTATTCCCTCAAAAAATTCCATATTTCTTCTGGCTAGTAATTAATCAAATTTCAGTGTTCCTTAACTGGGCTGTCAATTTGGACTTAGGTGAAGAGTTAGTGCCTCTTTTTAATTTTTCTTTCTTTTTTCTTTCTTTCTTTTTTTTTAACATCTACAAGGTGACTTCCAGGAGCAAACCGTATAGAGTGGCATATTTCTGGGATTATATTGATATAATTACTTTTTTAAAATTATATTTGGATGTGTATGCTATTTCATTTTAAGAACTTATTTTTTTCAGAAAATCTATTATTTTAACTTTTAAAAATTTTTTAGTATTATTTAAGGAGACAGAGACAGTGTGAGTGGGAGAGGAGTAGAGAGAGAAGGAGAGAGAATCCCAAGCAGACTCTGCACTGTCAGCACTGAGCCTGATGCAGGGCTTGAACTCACAAAACTGCAAGATCACGACCTGAGCCGAAACCAAGAGTCGGACACTTAACTAACTGAGCCACCCAGGCGCCTCACTCACAAAACCTATTTTTAATAGCTTATTCATATTTTAGCAATGATTTACCTTCTTCATTCTTTAATGCAAAATATGACTTAAAAATTCTTACCCAGTATCTACATCAAATAGATTTCCCCAAATATCATTTAGTTCTAATTGTTCAGCTTCACTCTCACTTTTGATATTTCTCTTGTGAGAATCTATTCAAAATTTTAGCGAGGTTCTAAATGATCAATATTGGTAACCAGTAATTATCATTACTAGAAATTGTGTAGCTCACTCTTCTAGTTCTTGTACTGGCTTCCCTACCTATCCCTCCCCTAAGACGGTAACTTCTCAAAGTGATGGGGAGCTTCATTTTGGGTTCACTGTACAAGTCACCAGCTCAGAAGGAATGCTTCTCAACAGTTTGAACTACAATGGTTGCATCATTGCAAAACCAAATGGTTTCTCTGCCTCTAGTCTTTCCAACTTTAAAAGTCTTCTCTGCTCTACTGTAAGAGTAATACACTGAAGGCCTAAATCTATCTTTTTTAATATTTTTTATTGACCTTTCTCTCATAGCAGATGATAGGAGCTGAGATCCTCTATTGCCTACCCCTAAACTTTTCCAGCTTCAACTTTCCCTATATGTGTGTCCACTTGCCTCCAGGTATCTGGAACTGACTGTACTTTTCACTCTACACTCACCATGCCATTGTATATGTTGCTCCTTTTGTCCAGAAACCCTCTCCTCTGCCACTGTCCCTCTCCAACTTCTTTGCCCAACTGCTGCATGCTGTCAATTCTCAGATTAGAATATCCTCTAAGAAGTTAATATTGTTAAAAAAAAACTTTGACTTCATGGGTTCCCAAAGTGTCTTGGGGAAACCTACGACTTCCTTGATCATACTTTGAGAAATACTGCTTTGATATATTACCACTTGATACTCCCTTAACCATTGCAAACTTTTCTACATTTCCATAACTTAATGAGCATAATCTGCTAAGAAACAATAGAAAACTATTTCCTAAAGTAAATCGTGAGACATAACTAGGCTTACTATGCAAATATGGCTCCCTGGTCAACTAGGTCGGAGAAACCCACAAATAAAGCTTAATACCTTTCTGCGTTGCAGGACTTGTCAGGACCTTTATTATAATGCACTGGGAACATTTAAGTATGAGAAATCACATTCAATGTGTTTAAAATTTGTTTTACTTGACTGATTTTTTGCAGAACATCTTATGGGAATAATGATATAAAAGATAATGAATAAGACAATCTGAAATTTATACAATGTTGCCACTTTAGTTTTCAAATATGGACCTTCTCAGATTTGATTATTTGCCTACTTTGTTTAACTATCACAATCCAGATCTTATACACTTTTATTTATTGATTAGAAGAGTTTATCTGCATTTTTTGCATTAGTTAATCAGATTCCTGTTTTGAAATCTCTCCAGCAATTCATTTCAGGACATTTTCTAATCCGATTGTTTACTTCTCCAATGATTTCACCACTCCCTACCTCCACAAATACTGTTGAAATACTAGAACCTTGTGATTAAAGATTACAATTGTTCTTTTCATTCGTCATCCTTGAGGTCGCCTTTAATAAGACAGTCACTTGGAGATGGAGAAACATTGAGCAGAAATGGGTAGTATGCATCCTTACAATAAGGGAAGCTTTTCTCTTCCCCCTCCATTGTTCTCTACCTTGTGATTATTTGTTCATATAGTCAGTTTCTGACTAAATGAGAAGTAGAAAAAATATCACCCTCTGTCTTCTCACTAGTCTTCATCTTCAATACCTAGAAAAAAATTATTTTATTCAAAAGGGAAATGATCAAATGAAGTTGAGTGAAGCCCAAGGCAGCATTTTGGCAAAAAACACCAGATATATACACCCTGAAATTTTTCAGGGTTTTAAATACCTTCGGATTTAAATCCATTTGAGAAATTCTGGGTTTTAAAAAGCTAAATAGTTTCCTTGCTATGGGATCTCTCAGAGCTAGTGTGCATTATCAATTGCTGAAAGGAGGCTAGAATGTACAGAATGCCCACATATGACTGATGATGTATAACATAACAGGAGAATGTCTCAAACTGGGGTGCGGCAGAATACATTTTAGAAACAGTTGTTTAGATAAAAGTGAGCATTCTACTGTTGGTAAAGCATGGGGAAGTTATGTAAGTTGTTTTGTTATTTGTTTTTAATATGGTGTACTATTAGAAATAGATTTTTAATTATTTCATGTATGGGTAGAAAGAGGTCAGGAAAACTATCGCTTTGAGTCACTAATATTTGAGCATATTACAGAAATGGGAAGGGAGGAAATATTCTAGGTTTTCAAGTAACTACAACAACACTTAAAATACTCTGTTTATACCTGACACTAAAATCAGATTGATGAATAAGCACTTACTATTGGAAACCCAGCTGAAGTGTGACCAGCATTTTTCATTGAATTGAAATGCACAGGCTGATTTCAAGTTGGTGAAGGGTATTGGTCCTCTTTCACAGTATCCATAAACAAGGTCTGAATCCAGCTGACTAGAGCCTGAGAACATGCTAGGGTGCTTCATATTCAATACACAGCCCTATAAAGAGAAGAAAAATGAGCCTTGTCCAAAACTCTTACCTCAGCACCCACTGGCAAAAATAAAATGTAAGCTGGGGACCAGGTCTCTTTGAAGCTGATTTTTTAAAAACTCTCTAACAGGCCTCTGGTGGTTACAGATATTGATCGTCAGAAAGTAATCTGTTCAGGTTTGGGGGCATGCCAGTACAAATTGTGGAATGCATTCCTTCCTCTCCAAGGACATGTTGAGCTTTTTATATTGTCTATACTGGTTCACTTGTCAGCTGTCTACTCTATTTGACATGAATTATTTTCTACCTTTTGTGGATGTATAATTAAATATATTTTTAAAATAGGAAATTTTATTAATATAGAATCTTTAGCTTGAGTCAAAACATTTTTTTCATCTTTTTTAACCCTCATTTTTCTTCCATAATCATTATTTGATTCCCTCTGGCTGCCTGCTACTTATTTGTAGTAGTACCATTCATCCATTGAGACCTTTCCATCTGTCACACAGCTTTGCTTTCTTTCCCCAGAAGCTTTATTCTCCTACTGTGCCGTATTTACCTTTTTTTTTTTTTTTTTTTTTTTTTTTTTTTTTTTTTTGTCTACTGGTTGGATTGAGCATTCTTTTGTGCAGGTGTTTTCATCTTTTATTTTTATTTTTTGTAATTTAAAAAATGTATACGAAGCAAATGATGCTGAATTAGGTGACAGTGACACTCAGAAGGGACATGTTTGCTAACCAATATAATTTTTAAAAAATTTATACCTTTATTTGATAAGTAGATATATAGGAGTATATCTAATACAGTTCTGAATGTTAAGTGAAATTGTAGGAATTGTTTCAATTAGTATTTGCATATGGGTAAACAGTGACACTGATATTTTAATTTCTATGTGTCTATGTGTTTACTAAGTATAATTGCTCATTAAAGCGTTATTTACTGTGAATTTCAATGCTTAGAAATACTTAAGCACAAAGACTAACATTTCTGGATACCACTTCACCTCAGAGATTACCATCAAGTTCTGTTATAACATAGGTATCTTCAGATGAGACAGCAGATTCTAGAGATAGGAAGATAAATGCAAACATTAATAGGAGCAAAAGTTATTAAAAGTCTTCAGTTTGCTTACATTAGTGGAGACATGTCATTAATTCTGTTATGGTTATGGCTTGTTATGCCCATTCAACTAACAAATAATTTGGTTCACTTTGTGAGGTTTGCAGATGACCAAGTCCACATGTCTTAAACTACCACTCTTTTACATCAGGTTGAACTCACTTCCTAAAGGGACATATGCTAAGCAAAAGGGGCAGCTTTTGCCGTCAAGGGGTTCACAGTCTGTTTGAGGAAGAAAGAACACTGACTTTTTACTTAAAGCATCCATCATTGCACAGGACACTGAGAATATGTTTGCTAAAGGATGATAGATTACGTGCTGATCACACCTGGTTAGGGTCAGGAAAGAAAAAAAAATCATGAAGTATTTTCAAACAGTGTGTTAAAGATTAGGAACATATTAGGGGATAGAATTAAGGATGATACTAGCAATCAGAAGAGTAGTAGGTAGAGAGTTATGCAGGATGGAGTAAATAGCTCAGAAGAGAAGCATGCAGAAATTTTTCTGAGGGAAATTAGAGATGGAACTGAAAGCTTAAATAATTATTGACAGCCAACTGTATGTCAGTGCCTGAACAATCAAAGATGATGAATGAAAGTTCTTGCCTATAAGAAACTCATAATCTAGTAATGTAAATAAGACAAATATGTAGATGATATTTAAATTTTTTTCTTGAACTGATAGAATTCTGGTTATCAGAGCAAGTTTTCATAGAGAACAATATAAAAGCTGGATGAAACACAAAAAGTAGCCAATTGAAAACATTGTAAGGAAACCAAAATAGGCAGGTTTTGAAGGGCTAAGGCATTTGGAAAAGGAAAATATATTGAGGTGAAATTGACATTCTGTGATTTTGTTCCCCTTGAGAGATTTGCAGATCCCTAAACTTTTGGGATAGGAATCCAAGAAGTCAGGAAGAACTAGAAGAGTTTTTGGTAGATTCATAGTGCTAGGGAGATAAATATGGAAAGTTAAGCTCTTCCAAGGAGAAGGGACTCGGAAGAAAACCTAGGTTTGGATCTGAGAACCTTGAAGGGCTATGTCCTAGGAGTAAGGATAAGTCAGAAACAGTCCAGACCTCCCTCACGCGTTTTGAAACTCAGTCTTAAGTCATCTTGATTTCTAATAAAAATAAGGTGATCTGTCCTATTCACATTGCCTGCCTGGAAAAAAAAAATAACATCACCTGGAGTCTTTAAATCTCTATATTCTTCATCTGAAATTTATTTGGGAAAAATACCATACATTAGCAGATAGGAAAACATGAACAAAATCCCAGGAAGAAAGAAACAAATAAAAGAAAGAGACCTACAAATCACAAAATGCTGAAATTCAGAATATATAATTTAAAGATATCTGTGATTGGGGCACCTGGGTGGCTCAGTCAGTTAAACGTCTGACTTTGGCTTGGGTCATCGTCTTGCGGTTGGTGAGTTTGAGCCCTGCATTGGGCTGTGTGCTGACAGCTCAGAGCCTGGAGCCTGCTTCAGGTTTGGTGTCTCCCTTTCTCTCTGCCCCTCCCCCTCTCACTCTCTGTCTCAAAAAGAAATAAACATTAAAAAAATAATAATAAATAAAGATATCTGTGATTAACACTTTTAAGGGAATAAAAATTCACTGGAGTACTTCCCACAGAATGGAATCAATAAATAAGAACCACATAGATATTCTAGAACTATAAAATAAAATTACAAATCACTGAAGTTAATAACCAATAGATGGTTTTAATAGTTTATACACATAGCTAAGAAGACTAATGAACTGGAAGTTAGATCAGTAAAAAATATATGTATATATTAAGACTGTAGGATTTCAGTGTCAGCCATGATAGAGTGATAGAATCTGAATTTACCATCCTGCCTTAAACACCTAGAAAATTAAAAAAAAAACTGTATGAAACAGCTATTGTAAGATATTGGGAAATAGGTATAGAACTATTGACCATTGGGAGGATGAAAACATATGAGCTAGGCCTAAAAATTACTCTAGCTTTCTGCATGAGGGTAATTCTGGTCCATAAAAAAATGAGGGGAAACAAAACAGAATTTATCAGTGTCTCTGAGTGAAGGGACAGAGATTAGAAAAATGGGGAAATTGAGGTTTCTAGAATTTGCAGGGCAGAGTTCAGACAGTTCAGAACTATGTAATAACTTCAGAATTGGTCCAATAGAAATCTGTGCATGAATAGGATAAAATTGTATAAGTCTGGCCAAAATCAAATCCCAAGAAGTGGAAATTTAGTGGAGCACTTTAAGCCAAAAAATTTCCAGAACTCATACAATTCACTCAACTGCGTAAGTTCCCACCAGCTGGCACAGAGTAACATTGTTGAAATCGTAGTATATCTGGACCCACTCTAAAAAATAATAAATAAGGCTTCAAAATGATCAAATTGGGTCACAAGTAAGTGGAATGTTCTGCAGAACAAAGTCCAAAATACTAAAAGGGAATAAAACAAAATCCAGTATTTGGGAATATAAAACTTATGATATAGGACATCTAATAAAACTTTGCTAGACACAGAAAAAGGAAGAGATGTGGAAAATATGAAAAGAACCAAAAAGAATGACTAGAAAAAAAATTACGAAATACAAAACAACATTTTCAAGGAATGGGACTAATAAAAGATTAAACACTGCAGTAGAAAAAGTTCAGTTATTTGATGACGTAGCAATAGAAAATAGCCCAAATAAAGCACAAAGAGAAGACAAAACAAAATGAATGGGGAGTCGGTACTTACGAGACATTATTGAGTAGCCTAACATAAATGCAATTGGATTTCTAGACAGAAGAAGGGACTGAAAAATATTTGAAAAAATAATCACCAAAAATATAATTCAAATTTGATTTAAAAAGTTATAAACCTTCATATTCAAACTAAGCAGGATAAACTTAGTGAGACAACACACACACACACACACACACACACACACACATCATGAACATCATAATGAAATTGCTGAACATAAGTGATAAATCAGCCAGAAGGGGGAAAAAACAAAGAGAAACAAAGATAAGAATTATTGTAAACTTTTCATCAGAAACTACAGAAGCCAAAAGATAATAGAATGATACCTGTAAGTGTAGAAAAAAAGAAACTATCAATTTGTAATACCTATAATTTTTATACCTAGTAAAAGCATCTTTCAAAAGTGAAAGAAAATTATTTTTTTTTCAGACAGATTAAACCAGAAAGAATTCATCACCAGCAAACCTGTGGTGTGAGACATGTAAAAGGAAGTTCAGGCAGAACTAAAATGATAAACAGATGGAAACTTCAATCTACACAAAACAATGTAGAGCACTGGGAGCAGTAAATACAGAAATAATGAAAAGTGTTTTCTCATTTCAAATGTTTAAAAAGAGAAATGAATTTTCAAAAGAAAATAATGACATATATTGTGAGGTTTATAACATATGTAAATAATGTCTGACAATGATAAACAAATGAAATAAAAGTAGAAATGAATGTATACTCTTGTGAGATTCTTATATTATTCAAGAAGTTGTTTAACATTACTGAAAGGAATCCTCTGAAGGATGCATATTTTCAACCCTAAAGCAACCACTTAAATAAAGGGGTGTAGCTAAAAACTAGCTAATAGTGTATATAAAATGAAATCATAAGAAAGTCAAACAAAGGAAACAAAGGAATGAAGAAAACAAAAGCATATGGAACAAATAAAAAATAAAAACAAAGATGTTAATTTTAAGCCCAACCATATTGACTAACATATTAAATGTGTATGGCTAAACAATTAAAAGGCAGAGATATGCAGACTAGATGAAAAACTATCACCCATTCATAAGTTACATACAAGAAAACTATACGATAGCAGGAGTACTATGTTAAATTAAAAAAAAATAGATATAAGGGTGCCTGGGTGGCTCAGTAGGTTAAATGTTGGACTCTTGATTCTGCTCAGGTCATGATCTCATGGTTTGTGAGATTGAGCACTGCATGGGGCTCTGCACTTACAGCATGGAGCCTGCCTGGGATTCTCTCTCCTACTCTTTCTGCCCCTCCTCTCCTCATACCCTCTCCCTCTCTCTCTCAAAATAAATAAACCTAAAAAAATTAAAAAGTAAATAAAATAAATTATGAGAGATAAAGACGAATGTTACATAATTATAAAGGACTGAGTCATTAAGACATAACAATGCTAAGTATGCATGCACCCTGAAAGGACTTTAAAATACATGAATCAAAAGTTGACATAATTAAAAGGAGAAATAGGGGGGCGCCTGGGTGGCGCAGTCGGTTAAGCGTCCGACTTCAGCCAGGTCACGATCTCGCGGTCCGTGAGTTCGAGCCCCGCGTCGGGCTCTGGGCTGATGGCTCAGAGCCTGGAGCCTGTTTCTGATTCTGTGTCTCCCTCTCTCTCTGCCCCTCCCCCGTTCATGCTCTGTCTCTCTCTGTCCCAAAAATAAATAAACGTTGAAAAAAAAAAAAAAAAGTTGAAATAGGTGTCCATGATTAATTGATAGAATAATAATTAATAGAACAATTGGAAAATGTATGAGTATATAGAAAACTTGAAAAAAACTATCAATTAACTTGATTTAATTGATACTTAGAGAACAGTCCACCTAACAATAGTGGAATACATATTCTATACCACATGCTAGCCCATGCAATAAGCCTCATTAAAATCAGAGTATGTCCTCTGCTTACAGTATATTTAAATGAAAACAAAGAACAGAAATATAGATGAGAATCCTCCAAATATTTAGAAATTAGACATACATTTATAAATAGATCATGGCTAAAATAATAATAAGAGAAATAAGAAAATATTTTTAAATGAATATAAATGAAACAACATATCAGAACTTGCAGGTTCAGCTTAAGCAGAACTCAGAGAGAAATTAATAGTTTTAACTGTTTAAGTTAGGAAAGAAAGTTTTAATTAAGCTTCCATTTTAAGAAACGAGAAAAAAGTTAAACCAAAAACAAGTAATGGATAAAATCATAAATTAAAAAAAAAATCATTCAGATACAAAACAGACAAACAGACAAATCATTGAGATGCAAAACAGACAAATGTTTTATGTAGAAAAGCAACCAAAAGTTGCTTCTTTGGAAAATATTCATGCTCAAAGATCTGCAGAAAATTTAGAAAAGAGTACTAGATACACATGGGAAGAAAATGAAAGGTGTAACATGTGGAATTAGAGCCACAGAAAGAGAAGATAGATTGAGAAAATCAATATTTGAAAAAAAAAATTGGAACAAGAATTTCCCCACATTTTTTAAATACATAAATCTACAAATGCAAAAGGCTTTAAAAGGCACAAGAAGGATAGGTAAAAAGTCAATACTTAAGGACATCACAATAATGCTACCAAATACCATGATAAAGACAAAAATGAAGACATTTTCAGTTAAATAGTAACTGGGAAAATTTCTCACCAGCAGATGGACATTAAAAGCAATACTAACCAGATTTTTCAGGCAGAAAGTCAATGTTTCCAGAGAGAAGCACAAAACTGCATGAAGGATTAAAGTGCAATGGAAATGATAAATATGTGGTTATTTAAAATTATTGATTGTATATAAGAATTAACATATTTAAAAATAAACATATTAAAGTGATATAACACATGGAAGAGAGTACTAAGTAAACATAACCTGTTTTAAAATACTTTTCATTTCTGGGGCGCCTGGGTGGCTCAGTCGGTTGGGCGGCCGACTTCGGCTCAGGTCATGATCTTGCGGTCCATGAGTTCGAGCCCCGCGTCGGGCTCTGTGCTGACAGCTCAGAGCCTGGAGCCTGTTTCAGATTCTGTGTCTCCCTCTCTCTGACCCTCCCCGGTTCATGCTCTGTCTCTCTCTGTCTCAAAAATAAATAAACGTAAAAATAAAAAAAAAAATTAAAAAAATAAAATAAAATACTTTTCATTTCTGAAAGGCAGAAAACTACTAATTTATTGTCAAAATGCATGTCGGTAATATCTGTGTTAACTTCTTGGGGAATAGTTTTTAAAATGTGTGACTAGCTAATAGAGGAGAAAATGGAATAGTAAGAAATTTTTAGTCCAATATAGAAAAATAAAGGAGAAAAAATAGCAAGAACAAATTGGATATATACAAAGCAAATAATAAGATGGTAGATTTCTGTTCAACTATATTAGTAGTTTTATTAAATATAAACAAAATTAGGAAACAAATATCAGACAGGATTAAAAAAACACTATAATAGGTAGTTCTTACAAGACAGCATAAATAACAGAACACAAAGGCTGAGGCACACATTAAAACCTGTTGTAACTATTCCAATAAAAGATAGTGGAATTTAAGGCAAAAATATTTTCCTAAAGAGGAAGATTTCATAATGGTTAAAGGATCTACTAGGAAAATAAAACATTTCTGAATTTATATACAGATAATAATATAACATCAAAATAGATAAAGCAAAACCTGAAAGGATTATAAAAAGAGTATTACAGAATCATATGTGGAGATTAAATCCATTTCTTTGACTAAACAATGAAATAAGGAGATAAAATTAATATAACAATAGAAGCTATGAAAACCACAATTTACAATTTATTGGATGTTCATAAATTTCAAAGACTTGAACTCAGAGTATGTTCTCTGATGAAGGTGGAATTAAGGTTAAATGTATTGCTAAAATTATAAAAAGGAACTACCCAATTGTTTGGAAATTAAGCACTATACCTCTAAACTATCCATGAATCAAAGGAAATATGGAGGAAGTAAGGAAGTATTGTGAATTGAATAACAGTGAAAATATATTGAAACCATGGGGTGCAGCTAAAGCCTGCTTAGAGGGAAATACATAGCCATAAATGCATACAGAGAAAAAAATAACAAAAAGTAAATTCAAAGAAAGTAGCAATAAAGAAATAATGGCAATATGAACAGAAAATAATAAAAAACAAAATCATAATTGAAAATATCAGCACAACCAGGAGATGGTCCTTTGAAAGAGTAAAAGGAGTTATAACCTCCCAAGATTGGTCAAAATAAAAAAGATGGTACAATGTGCCAATAACAAGGATTTTTAAAAACTCACAACACTAGAGATCCTGATAATACGAAAAATGATCAATCCTAATAACATAAACAGTATGCCAATATGTTTGAAAATGTATATGAAATTCAAATTCCTGGAAAAATTCAAGTTGTCAAGCTGGATACAAAAGGTAATATAAACATGGACAGTATTATATCATTAAAGAAATTGAACCCATACTTTTTAACCCTCCTGCAAAGAAAACTCCAGGTCTAGATAACCTCAAAGGAACCTCAGAAGAAGTCATGACAATAATTTTACACAAACTTTTCTAAGGAATAAAAAATAAATAGTTTCCATCTCATAAATGTGTGTTTTATGAGACTAGCATAAACTTTACATCAAACCTGACAAAGACTTTACAAGAAAGGAAAATAACAAACTGATCTTTTATGAACATAGAAAAATAATAATAAACTCAAAGTCAGCATCTAAAGTCCAACAGCACATGAAAGTTTTAATATGCAACAAAAGATTAGATTTATTTCAGGAATCCAGGTGTGTTCAGTATTCAAAAATCAATTTGTATATTTTACTCCATTAACCAAAATAAAAGAGAAAAATTATATGATCATTTCAAAAGATGCAGAAAGCACTTGATAAAATTTCACACTGATTTATGATAAAAACTCTAAGCAATCCAGGAACAGAAAAGCATTTTCTTAATCTAGCAAAGGCATCTATAAAATTTATAATATTGTTAATATTGATTTGTGGATTAAGTTTTCACATACTTAACTACTAGAGCCAGCAGCTCTACTCCTAAAGATATATATATACCTCCACAGTGCATAGTTATATGTACCAAAAATATGTAAAAGAACATTCATAAAAAGACATCTTTAGAATAGCTTTTAACTAGAAACAAGCCAAATGTATAGCTGTGGTAGAGTAGATAAATAAATTGTTACGTACTTAAACAATAAAATATTGTACAGAATAAAAATGAGCAAACTAATGCCCCATGCAAAAATATGAACTTCACAAATGTAATTTGAACAAAAGAAGCTTAGGCACAAAGAGTATAAGTAATTCCATTTATGTGAAGTTCAAAAATTATTTATGGTGATAGAGGTCAGAATAATAGTTCCATTTGAAGACTGAGGACAAGAAAGTAGGATAAGGGTAACTCAGGCCTCCAGGCAATTTTTATTTATTAATCTATGGATATATGGGTATATTCACTTTGAAACAGTTAATCAACATGCATTCTTGTGATTTGTGCACTTTCCTGAATGTATGCTTGCTATGGATTGAATTGTGCCCTCCGCCAAAATTCACATGTTGAAGCCCTAACCCTCAATGTGATTGTATTTGGTGATGGGGCGTTTGAGAAATAATTAGTTTCATTGAGGTCATGAGGGAAGCACCCTCAGAGAAAGCTGTCTATCTGTCTTTCTGTCTCCCTCTATCTGCCATTAGAGGGCTCAGAGAGAAGGTGGCCATCGCCAACCAGGAAGGGAGTATTTTTTATTGTTTATTTTTTAATAAACAATTTATTTAATGTTATATTTATTTTTGAGAGAGAGCATTCAAGCAGGAGAAGGGAAGAGAGAGAGGGGGATAGAGGATCTGAAGCCAGCTCCATGCTGACAGTAGTGAGCCTGATGTTGGGCTCAAATTCACAAACTGTGAGATCATCATCTGAGTTGAAGTCAGACGCTCAACTGACTGAGCCACCCAGGCATCCTAAAAAGAGTATTTTTTATAATCCAATCATACTGGCACCCTTATCTCAGACTTCCACCCTCCATAACTGTGAGAAAATAAATTTCCATTGTTTCAGCTGCCACCCAGTCTATGATATTTTGTTATGGCTGCCTTGGCTAAGGCCAATATTTTACTTCTATGAAAAAAATTTACTTATAAAAGAAAGTAAAGAAAAATGTATACTGACAAGTTTCAGGAGTGGTAGGAAGGTATAGACATTGGCAGGAACTAAGGATATCATAGAAGTGATGTTTTTTGGCTATTTCTTGAAGAAAGTACAACAAAGCAGCAGTTAGAGTGAGTTTGAGGCATATTAGAAATCAGTGACAGTACATGGCCAGGGATGCCATCTTGAAAATTTGAATTTTATATGAGGATATATAATTATTATAGATTATTATGCCTGAGTATAGTAGTTCATGAAGGAAGGACTGCATGCACACTGGAGATGAGGAAATCTTATGAACACTGCCATAATAGTTCAAACCCTATAGCTTTGGAATGTTGATTCTGCTTAGTTTAATGTATAAATAATTATTGACTTATGTTCTGTGCAGGTATTTGGTGTTTGTTTTTAGAAATCTCTTTAATCCTTGCTTAATGTTCTCTCTAGTGATCCAAAAATACTGTGGAATGGTGTTTTTTTCTTGATATGATGGACATTTCTTTGAGAATTAAGAATTTTAAAAAATACCCACAAAGACATGATGATGTCTAAGGTTTTAGGAGCCTATCTGTGAGTGCCATTGCTAATAGCAACTAGATCATTTTTCAGGTAGCCAACTTCCATGTAGATTTAATCACTGTGATTAATGCCATTGTCCCTCATGTGTGTGGAATGTGAGAACAGAAGAAAGATAGGACTATAAGCAATAAAAGATATGTTGGTCCCAGAGAGGATAAATTTGGGAGCACCAAGGAGTATCAGAGCCCTTTCAGAGCTACCTGGAGGTAGATCTGTAGAATGCTGACAATATGGCCAAGTTAGAGGTATGCTGACTTTTGAAAGTATTTGTGCACTTATCACAGTGGTGATGGTCATTGATAGCAAGATGCCAACAGACACAATTAGGGAATATATGATTTCTTGAACTATGAAAATTTATTGATATGAAGAATGCCTGAAAGCAGAAGACAGAGAGCAATCTCCTACTAGGAGATGTTACTTTCTTAACTCTCAAATTCCATACATGGAAGTGCACAATAGCCAATGCTTCTATCTTATCAGAATAAGGAGTAAGGATCCATCCTGTTCTTAGGGAGTCCACTATGAGTTTCTCAAGTATGGTTAGAGAGTTGAAATAAATCTTCATGATCATGTATAACAATAATAGTCTCAATATACTGAGAAAATTATGGAGGAAGAGTTGAGTCAGACAGAGGTCAGTGGCAGGCAGGCAAGATCTGACTATCCTGAGTAGGACTTGGCTTCAGACCTGAAGTTTTGTTGCCATTACAACTATGAATTATGCACAATATGTCAACATGGCCAGTAGACCAGGTGACTAATTCCTTCCTATTATGGCAGATTGCTTACCTGTCTAGCCAGTAGAGTGACTGTCACAGAGAAGTCACTCAGTGGAGATTTGTGAAATAATTGCACAAGTTTTGTAGAAGAGTCATGAACTCTTTGTCTTCTTAGGAAGCAAACTGAAGGCTTTGAGGACACAGATGCTATTTTCATGTCTTCTTCCCGTAAGGCCATTGTTTTGAATAGGTAGGGAGAATGTACTATCAAGATAGAAAAACCCATTATTATTGTTTTTGTGGCCCATGGCTGACAGATTCAGACAAGCTGCCACCTGAACGGTGATAGAGTTCTTCTTAGAACATCAGGAAAAGTATATTTACAATAGACTCAGTGATCTGATTAAAAAGAATTTAAAATAACATTTCAGACAGATAAAAAATTCCAATCAATATTTTAAAAACTAGGTATACCCAGCTTAGTAAATACAATATGTACAGGATAACGGAGTCATGGAAGCAAGCATGAACACGTTGTATGGCCTAGTAAAAATATGAAACTGCATCAAGAAAGTGATTAGTTATTCTAAAGAAGAAATGAGAAAGGAAAGGATCAGGAACAGAGTAATGAATATTTTTACAAATATACACACATATAATCACATATATACACACAAATCATGTATGTGTATATAAATATATGCATATATTATAATCAACCAGATTTTATATGGTTTATATATAAACCTAAGATATTATATTTTACATGATTAACCTAAACCTAAAATGCTAAAATAAATAAAGTAATATTATTACTGAGAAAGTGTGTTTGTGTATGTGTGTATGGATCCATAGCCTGACCAAAAGGAAGGTATGCCTTAAACTTATCTATTACCAGTACGAGGACTGGCCCAACAGCAGAGTCAATGATGTAATCAAAAATACATGTCATGTGTTTTTACTCCCATTAGTCTCTTATAAGGTTAAGGAAGTAGTGTGATAAATTCTGCTGTTTTGTATAAAAACTGTGTATGAGGGACACCTGGGTGGCTCTGTTGGTTAAGCATGTGACCTACTCAGGTCATGATCTCACAGTTCATGAGTTTGAGCCCAACATTGGGCTTCGCACTGACAATGCAGAGCCTGCTTGGGATTCTCTTTCTCCCTCTTTCTCTGCCCCTCCCCCACCTGTGTTTTCTCTCTCTCTCAAAATAAATAAATAAACTTAAAAAAAAGAACACATGAAATAGAAATCATGTCAAGCCTGTCAGAAAATCATACTTCTATATTCAAATTTTAAATACTCACATGAATGCATAGCCAAATATCAGTTTACAATTCCGGTCAGTAGTGTTCAAAGAGTTCAGAGAAATATGAGTATAGTTTCATGCCAAGGGACTCAAAAGATGAATACAGATAAAAAATAATGGAGAGCTAAAAAAAAATGTGATTTATAATTTAAAATAATTTTAGTGAGGAAAGCAAGAGTCATGGGATGTTACTGGTGTGCAACTCTGTGTATTATCCATACCCAAAAAGCATATAAACACAGGAGATCAGATAGAGTTTATAACCAAAGATAAGTTCAAATGAGTAGCACATTTGTGACAGCAATGCTAAATCTAGGGCCCCAAATCTTAATCTTCACAGGAAAATGATCAGGGAAAATGGGCTTGGGGCGTGGACAAAATTTAGGATAAGAAGAAGAGTAAGCCTACTTCCTTTAGGAAAACATATTGCTATGACAAAAAGAAGGAAAGAAGAGAAGTAAGTCTATTTCCTTTAGGAAAACATTGTCATGACAAAAGGAAGGAAAATTCCAAATTACTTAATTCTTTGTTGCTTCACTGTGATTTTTTTAAAGAAAAAGTTAATCTTTCTACAAAAGAAAGTGTAGTTTATACACATTTAAGAACTAAATGAAGAAGTCCACTCAAATGGGAAAAGGGATAGACATAATGAAGAATGAGGAAATTGAAAGATATTTAAGTTGGAAACGTAAAATTTGAGAATGACATTATAGTTGTTTTCAACATTTTGCGGGTCAGGCATGCAAAAATGTAGTCTATGTATTCATAATAAGCTACATGATATAACCGACTGCCATGTAGACACGTTTTCCACAGTGTAAATGGCAGCAATTTAATAACATCGGAAAGGATATCACTAAACAAGTAAGACTTCTTTCATCAAAAGTCGACTTTCACCAGACTGCTCAACAGGCAGAAAAGGATTCCTTCCATGGGAGATGCCTGTTAAGATCCTTTTCATTTCTGTCTATTTGAGGAAATTTTGAAGTTAGATGATATCACAGTGACAAGTCAGTCTGGGAAACACAACTAGAGGCAATGGTTTAACTAGACTCAGAGGTCAAGCACATGGAACTGAATGAGAGTCTAGATAACCAATCTTCGATTCCAGTTTTCAGAACTGTGTAGCAGAAAGACGGACATACAATGGGAAGTCCAAGAGAACCCAAGTGACTTTAAGAACTCTTGCTGAATTGGGACATTCAATAGAGAATTCTTGCCTTCTTTCATAGAGACCATGGAACACTACTAGTGTTAATGGCTTTTGGGAAGGAAGCATGAAATGGACTGACAACTATTGGAGACTTATGTTCTTATATTTTCCAACACAGGTTTAATGAAAATTACAATAAATTAAGGAAGAGAATGAAAGCTTATCAAGTAAATACAACCACTTACTGCAAGTTACATGCGCTGTACTTAATGCCTAATGAACATAGTTTTATCATATGTTATCCAATACTTAACATTTATTGAGCATTTGTGTATATTAAGCAATTTACATATATCATCTTTTAATTTATATTTTGTATTTTCTCTGTGAAGCAGAAATGATTATTATCTTAATTTTAGAAATAAGGAAACTGAGCCTTAAAGAAGTGAAGAATTTGTCCAGGATGGGAGCTGAAAAATGGTATAACCAATAATCTGTAGGTGAGAGTGGTGTGTATTACTAATGTTGCTGAAAATCAAACTAGTCTGAATTGTAGCTCTGGGAAACAAAGAAATAGAAACTGATTCAAGATGGCCCGTGTGCCTTTTGGAAGGTTGGCAATAAACGTGGCACCAAACTCTGGATCCAATCAAATGTTTGGTACTGTCCAACCTCCCATATGGTTGGGAGGTCTGGATCTGTCACAGATGTCGCAGGCAGCTTCCCGCATCACCTGCAAGACATATGTGACATAAATGGGAAAGCAAGATTACTAAAAGTGTGCCCCCAGTTGGGCCTATAACTGTGAAGTGAAGATCAGCAGAGCAGCAAGTATGGGAACTGGGCAAACATGGGGGATGGTTCACTTTAAGCCCTGAGTCAGCTGCTCAACAGTGAGCTGAAATGGGGGCACTAAGAGTAGGCAGGGCTGGCAAAAGAAAAGCTCCAAGGACACATTGAATCACAACTTCTAACAATGTGGCATGGCTGTGCAAACAACATCAGACAGGCCAAACTTACATGCAAAAAAATCAAAGACTGAGTGACTCATTTTGGGCAAATGTGTCTGGCAGCCTAGAAGGAGGAAAGGCAGGGCTGTAAGTACAATATGCTCTACAGACAGAGGAGAGAGTCCCAGCCCAAAGACAGTTTCCATGTGTATAAAGTGTGGAAAATCTGAGACATGCACTGGGCTCTTCAGCCACATTCTCACCCTTAGAAAGTAATCAGCCAGCAGAAAAATCTCCAATTTAAATGACAGCAAAATGTATGCTTGGAATTATCTGACCAAATTGGCAACTGAGACATTCTAGGGACTTAATTTGCACATTGAGTTTTAATAGTATTATATTTGTATAGCAGATTATATAACCAAAAATGTTAATGGAAAAATGATTTTATTTGACTGGGAAATTGGCACCCCAGCTAATTGTCTGAAAAGGAGCCAATTTTAAAATTCAGATGCTGTTTGAATGAACTGTTATTGGCTGAATTAGGATTTATTGTGTAAAATACACAATTTTTAAAAATAGCCTAAGGAAAGAAAAGGGGCTCAATGAACTAGGTTTGTGTACTTCACTGTGTTCTGGGATGGATTTCAGGATGATACAAACAAGACCATTGGGGAAGAATATTGGGGTGGGGTGGGGATGGAAGATGAAAAATGGTCTGAACATGAGATATGAATGTTTATGTGGTCAGAGTAAATAGGAGAATGGCTTGTCATCTGTCTGCCATTTAGCCAGATAGCAAATCTCTATTAAAACATTTGATTACCTTTTATAAATGACTTGGACTTGGACTTCTGTGTGCTTATTTCATATAGATTAGGATTAAGTGCCACACAGATTTTGGAATGACCATATTTTTGGTATGGTATTTGCAGTACTTGAAACATTAAGAAAATTCAAAGTTTGCCATTAATGCTGGTGATGATTTTTCTTATCGTGAAATTATTAGCTATCACTGGCCAAAACTAAATAAGAAATAAGATTAAGTGGCAGTTATTTTTATAGGAGAAAGCTCTGCAAATAATAAACTCTTTACTGTTTTAAAAATATTACCTTTCTTAGCCAACTGTAATGAACTTATTATGTTGGCTAAACCACCCCCTTTTCAGAAGAAGCATAGATCTTGTAAGTAATGATTGAAATTGCCCCTTTCATTTATAAGTGTGGAGCCTCTTTTTATTAAATGCCTTCAGGATATGGAAAACATGAGATTTCCCTAGAAAGTCAGGCCTTTTCTTCTTCACCCCACCCCCTACCAGCCCTACTTTTTAAGACAACGTCTTCAAGTTGCCATAGACCAACTGTGAGTGTTAAATGAATATCTTTGACAGGAGCTAAGTCTTTTGGGCATTGAAATAAGGTTTTCCTCCTTTTTTGGCATGTGAAGATTGAGAGTGTGCTTTGACACCAGTAGCAGAGGATGTGAGCAAAGCAACTTTCAGAGCATCAGAAGTGTCAGCAGAAGGAAAAATCAGCACAAGTAGAAAGCATCAAGGTAATTTTCCCACCTATAGTATTCCATAAAGTCACTCAGCTCATTGCCACTCTTGGCTGATGGAGCCTCATTCTCTGTTGTTAAATGCCACATAAACTACCTGTCAGTCTCTAGGGTTGTTCAGTTATCCAGAAAGAAACACAAAGGTGGAAACAAAAGCAGCAATGTATTGAGCTTAAGTAAAATTTAAAAAATAGCATTTCGTACTTCATTTATGTATTGGGGGGAACTTCCTCTGAATATCACATAGGCAGAATACTTACTATAATTTAATTTCTTTAAGAGATGAAAACATCCATTTCTGTGTGGGGAAAGGTTTTCTCTTATTTATCTGGTATTTTTATTTTAGATTTGAAATTGAAAACCATCGTTCCATTTCTGCATTTTAAATATACTAATTTCATTGCTAATGTTAATGTTTCTTAAAGCTTTCATTAATATATAAAATACATAAATGAAAGCATACCTATCGTAAGTATAGAATGGTAAATTTTTTCAAACGGCACACATCCATGGTACCCAAATTAAGAAACAGAAAATTACTCATGCTAGGTTTTTCAATAGTTGCATTTTCCAAATGCTTTCATTTCTGTGGCTTTTCAATTCTTGGGGGGAAAAAAGTAACCTCCTTAGAATGGCAACACCTGTACTCAAACATCTATTTGCTCAATATATTCCCTAATAGCATCATCGAATAATTTTCATTAATGTTTAATTCATTGCACATAGCAACCTGTATAACTATAGGAAAGGACATAAATTAGCATTGCAGAGTATGAACATTTGCTACATGGCAAAACTGTTCTTTTTGGCAACCATTTTGCATTTTTAAAGCCACAAGCACCCTGCTTACCAGAACTCCAAACACAGGAGCAGCAAAATGGGAGGAAGGTGCTGTGACTAAATGAAGGAGGGCTGAGGGGTTAAAATCCCTGCTGAATGATTTCACCACTGCTGCCCCATATTCATACTCTCGACAAATGAATGAGGAGAGCCCCATGTGGGATTACAGACTTGCTGGGAATGGATGAGAAACCTTCTGCTCTGCTGGAGTTTGTAAGTAGTTTCTAAGAACTGATTTCTGCACAAGTGAAATTGATTGGATTGTTGTATTTTTCTTCTGGCAAGAAATGTTTTCATCTCTGCATATCCCTCTCCCTGTTCTCTGTGGTTGGCTTGATGACAAAACCTTCTGCAAGACCCAGACACAAGTCATCTCTTCTGTGAAGTCTTCTTGATTACCCTGTCTCAGCTCCTGCCCCTTCTTGGATTATGTGACTTTGTCCTCCTTAACAACTTGCACCTCAGAGCTATCGTAAACTTCCTGTCTCTGCCACTCACACACTCACAAGGTTGTGAGCTTCTAGAGAGCACAGACTATGTCTTTCCAACTTTCTATATTATTGTCCCAGGTTGCTTTACTTATATCCTTCACGGCTTCTAATCTGGATATAAATGAAATTGAGTTCCAGGTGTGAAAGGCCACTGGCAGAGTTATAGGTGAGGGTGAGACTACTACAGGGCATCATCACCTAGATTTCTCTGGTGTTATCAGAGTCATTTCTTCAGACTGACCTACTAATTGTTTAGCCAAAAACCCACAGCTGAGCTGAGGAAGAGCAACCACCCTCCCAGACTGTCCTATTAAGAAGCATCATAATGAAAGAAGACAGAATTTGCCATTAAAGTGTCCTCTAAAAAACTTGTGTTCTAGAAAGATAATTGTCTGGATCTTGCAAGAAAAGAGTCAAACAAAAGCCTATGCCCCTTAATTGTTAATTGACAAACACTTCTTTTTCTTCCTTTTTTTAAAACAAAAAGTAAGTAACAAGAATAACACAAACTATAGCCCCTGTGAATATCACCAAAAGCAAAGGAAGAGGAGGAAGTGCCTGATATCCATTGTTCTTCGTTGGAGTCCTAGGTGATCTCCATCATTTTCTCTCTTCTTGAGGTCAATCAGAGGTTCTTTTGCTTTTTTCCTTCTACATTCTACCTTTAAATTTTTATTTTCAAGAGGATGGACATACTGATTCCTCCAAAAGTTGTTTTATAATTTATTGATAAATCATATATAGTTTGATCTTTGGAAATACTATGAAATTATATGGCCATTTGAGTATATTCAGATTAATTAGACATTGAAAGCATTGACTTATCAATACTAGAAGTAATATGCACAAGTCAAATTGTCTAGGTTTAATTCTGACTTTCAATTAAAATGCATTTACTCTTGAGCAAGTTATTTAACCTTTCATCAATATAACGGATAATAAAATACACCTCTCAGGTTGTGAGAATTAAATGTGCCAGTATATTTAAAGCTCTTATAACAGTGCATGGCACATGGCAAATGTTTCATAAATTTTAGCCATTATGTAATAATAACTATCATTATATAGCATATAATATGCTGGCAGTAATAATAAATAATTAAAAAGAAAAAGGACAAGAGATATCAAAATGAAACATTTGGGTATTACGAATAAGAATGCAACTGCCTGTAGTTAACAGCTAGGTCTTTCAAATTCTTGAATAATATTAAGCAAAAAAAAAAAAAAAAGGTTTCTTTATTCAAGAATCATAAACAGGGACTGTCAGTGGCAGCAGAATTCCTGTATTATTCTTTGTTATTCTCCTTACATATAGTCAGGTGTGTTTAATAGCTACTCAGGTATTAAGTGTAATAATATTGTACTGAACAACTATAATTTAAGTGGACCATATGAAAGAGTATTATTCAGTGATATTCTGTGTCCATTGGTAAAATACTTTTGTGTAATAATGAAAGATCTATACATTGGTAAATTTTAGAATTAGGCTTTGTAACACTTAGCGATAATATGCTAGCATAATCAAGATCACGTCTCTTAAAAGCAAAACAAAAACCTTAAAAAATAGCTCATTCTCAGAATATTTTGTGAACTTGAAAATAATTTTGGTGGCGTTGGTGGTTTGGCATTTTTGGCTACCATGTTTTCCCTATGTTTGGGCCTGAAATGCCTTTTCTTCCAAGTTTTCAGATATAATGATTTGCTTTGCAAATAGAGATGTGAGGATTTTCTATCAGAAGGATTGAGTGTGATCTGATCCGGGAGGGGTGAGTTGCTAGTTACAAGAAATAGATGGCCTCATTTGCATGGCACCATTTATGAAATGTAGCAATACCAAAATACTCTAGATAAACCTTATTATGAAAAGATGAATGGCATAGTTAGAAATTACAAGTTGGTTTACAATACAAAGATCTATAATGAATTTTCAAGAAGCATCAGTTCCTGGTGTAGAAATAATGGCACTAAGCAGAGTTAGTCTTTCTCATTTTGTACTTTTAAAAATAGACACTGCGATTGAAAGTATCTGAGATAAAAACACGTTTAAATATACTTTCCTAAAATGCTGATCTTAATAGGTTTTTCTAGGAAGTGCATGCAATATTGGTTTTCACCATCTCACAAAAGTTTTACATTAGTAGCATTTGAAAGCAAATAAACAGTAATTATTATTGACCTTTCTATAATGGTCAGAATCTGGAGGTAATAAGCCATGTTTAAATCTTCATAGGAACTGAAGTAACTAAGGAGAATCATCTTAATTAGGATACTTTCATTGTGTAGTTACATATGTTGATTTTTAAAGCATTTATTTTCCAAAAGAGAGAGAAAATGGGAGATACATGCAAGCAGACAGAAGCAATAGAGCAACGTTTTTTCATGCTAATAATCTTTCAGATATATTTGCTCCCAATAGGAGCACGTATGGGTATCTGAAAAGGTGAAATCAGATTGGTCTGGTTTAACGTGGGGAGTGGGTATCACCAAAAGTGGGACTGGATCATTATTGTTGATGATAAGTTACTGTTATTTTGAATGAGAATATCATTATGTAATATATTACTTCAATTTTGCTTTTTAACTTACATCAGTTTCAAACTTGGGGATTGTTATGCTTGCTTTTAGCCGTTGCTAAAACTCTTACTGTTTTTCTGGGAAACCGTATACTCTGTGCTTTTTTTGCCCTCCCTCTTCTGCTTCCCCTTTCCTTGAAGTGTTTCTTTTGTTTGTCTCCATTACACCAGCATGCAGGGACACAGTGTTTCTGCACAGTGGGAGTTGGCAATCTCCGAAGAGTCTTTCCAGCATTGCTTTTTAGACTGAAATCATTACAATTTTCAATAGCTACTTGGATTAAAAAAAAACTAGCACATTATTATTCTCAAAACCATCTCAATGTATAAAGAGGCTATTTGCTTGGCCCTCCCACATCTCCCCCTTCCCTCCCTCTTCCAGCAACCCTTGCTCATCCTGCTCCTTGTCTCTCTAGATGTGTTTTCTTCATACCCAAGTTTAGTTTGTGTGGTCCTGATTCACTAATTCTATTCAAATTGAGAATACAAATTCACTTTTCCTGTTGGTTCTGAATATTTTTGCACTGCTTATGCAAAAGATTGTAGCCAGATATATCTTACATACACTGATATTTAAATTATTACCTTTGAGAATGTGAAATGTACCAGCACTCACCCAAGATCATGTTTTCAAACCCAGGAGTTATTAACATGAGTTAATAGGAAAGTTGCCCTAGTAATAATCCTACAACTAATTTTTTAGTAGGTGGGAATTCTTGTTTATAGTTACTCATGTATCAAACACTCCTACTCTCTGTTTTTCTCCAGTCCTGAGTGCCTGCTTTTCACCAGTAGTAACATTTGTTTATGCACATGCCCACTAGTGACCCTAAGCGCACAGTGGAAACTCAGGGCATGAGGAGCTATTTGTAATGCCTTCACCCTGTGAAAGGGATTAGTGTATGCGAACACATAATATTTCCAACAGGGGCTTGTATAGTGTCGTCATAGGATTTATTTGTTCTCTTCGGTGAGCATAACTATAAATAATGAAAGGGAATGGCATGAATAAAGGGGAGAGTAATTTATGCACTTTATCAAAGCAGCACAACCAATTTAAATCCTGCACCCCATCCAGATGGATGTATATTCAAATAAAATCAAAACAATGTTTTTCATGGTTAGGTAAATGCAAAAAATGTATTAAAAAAGGAAATGCAACAAACGTAGTAATTTGTTATTGATGCCTCTTATTCTGATGTCTTTTAGAATAAGGACTCAACTAAGTAGGCTAGGGTATATGTGTTCTTATTTGAAACTATGGTGCTCCCCGGACACGCCCCAGAGTTCCCCAAATGATGTCAGTACTACTACTTAGTCCATCCTTCCATCACTAGCCATCAAGCCTCAAATGCAGTAACCAGTAGAGAGTTATTGATGTTTTATTCTTTGCTCATACTATTTCTTATGCCTAGTACACTTTGATCTTTGCACCAGATTAGAAATAATTGGGGAAATTTATGAGCACAAAAGTCAAAGGATTTCTCTCCGTTTGTTAGATTCTGATTTTACTTCTCAGAATTTTTATCCAACAAGAACAAATGCAAGTTTACTTAAAATCAATTTCTTAGAATACATCTCACCAATTTTTTTCCATTTCAGAATTCTGATTATAATTCAACATCTAGATTAAATGCACTTTTTCCCCAAAGCTTTTTTTGAGTTATCTTGGATGTACTTTTGACTTTTTTGGAACTTTAGGGCACTATGTTTGTACATTTCTCATGTCACATGTTAAGCTGCTTCTTGCATCATAAGTATTCGTATAACATTGTATACTGTTTCTGAATTCCTTAAGGACTAACATGATATGTCCTTTCTCATTTCAAGCTCCTCCAAACTCCTCACTCAGTACTTTGCACACTGATACTTGTTGAACATATGACTAAAAAAATAGAAAATGACTGACTATGCTTTAAGATCTCTTTTTGTATCACTTAACTTCCTGTGTCTGTATGTACATTACAAAAAGAAAACAATAATCATGGCACTTATCAGGAAAGAGTGATATGGTAATAAATCAGTACTTATTGTTTTCAGATCCAAAAGGACGTATATCTAAATTAGTATGGAAGGACTACAGGTGAAATTCTTTTACTTAAAAAAAGAATCATGAAAAATTTAGTAAAAATAAAAATTTAGCCTTTCTCATACTCTGCCAATAGGACTGTAATGTGAAATAGCATGAATAGTTCAACTGTAGTATCATATCTGCAAATTATAGCTCTTCCAAATGCACCAATTGCTCAAAAGGTTATGAATGATGTCATTTGTACCCATATAGGGAAAGGCTCTTGCCTGACTTTTCAGATCTATTTACAGAGATCCAAAATGTTCTGCCCATTTGTTTATCTAAAATATGTTCCTTCCTGAATGCCAGAAAGGAATTGCTACTGTAATCCCAGGTATCAATTTGCTTCCTGTAGGATATTGCCTTATGATCCCTGCTCGGTTTCTTTTTATTTTTTTATAATCCCAAACCCTAGAGGCATCATTTCAGCCTAAGTCAGTGATTTAGAGGCTCTCATGCTTTTATTTATAAATGTGTATGCCATAAAAAGTTACATAGCCCAGAATATAATGAAAACTGGTCACAAAATTTTGCTTTGAAAATCACAAACATGTCCTAGTAAATATAGCTTCTGCCCAGCCATTTATTTTCTTGGTACTAGAGTAGCTGCCTGCTTGCATATGTCTGCACTAGGTTCAGATCCATGTTAGCATGTGGGAATCTGATTTTTGTGGGTCATGCAACACATTCAGCATATTGCTTAATGGGCTGCCAACTTTCTCAGTCATTCTTCCTTTCTGTGCAAATTCTGGGCCAAATGTAAGACCTAAAAGGGTTGCCTTTGGGCTGGGCATGTAATAATATGTGCTACGATTTTGTTCTCTTTGGGTCGGTATGGAGGACCCAATATTAGACTGTGAGGAAGAACGCAAAAAACTAACCTTTATTAAGGTTCAGAACCTTACCAGGTGCTTTACATATATTATCTCATTTCATACCCAAACAGCCTCATGCAGTAGCTAATAAAAGTTGGATCAAAAATTGAATGCTGATCTGCCTGACTTCTTTGCCTGGTTGGAATAGTTATTCTTATAGGCACTTTGGCCATTTGCTTCCAGGAAGTGGAGAAAGGATTTGACTATTTAGGATTAGAGTCTACTCTGCAGATACCACCTCATTTGCAAATGAACAAATGGAGACTGCCCAAGTAACAAAAGCCTGGCTTAATGGAGGGAGGGAAAGAAGGAAGAAAGAAGCAAAGAAAAGAAGGAAGGAAAAACAGAAAAGAGGAATGGGGGAAGGGAAAGGAAAGATAAAGAGTACCATTTATTTTTAATGTACTTTTTGGGTTTAAGATAGGTTAAATAAGACCTACTGTTTTTGATTTAAATATATTAGTTTCAATTGAAGCACTCATGCTGACATAATAGAAGTGTTTTAAAGTAATGAATCATTATTTTAAAGGTCACCAATTAAACTCCTTCTTCAGGATAATTTTCCACCTGCCATTCTGCAGGTGGACAGCCCCACAGGCACAGCTTTATCAGCTTGGGCTGTAGTCTCCAATGGTGCCAAGCATTTAAGTAGAAACAAACACACTTTCAGGACCTCACATCTGTGGCAAACCTTGTCACTCAGAAATATTTACATGTCTGGCATTAGAAGTCTTCTTTTTCTCAGTTTTCATGTGATTCTAGAATACACCCCAGAGAAATTGGCTGCAGATGATGAAAGTAAACTGATTTCTATCCTATGTTGGGGGTCTTAATTTTGCATTTTATACATGTACAGTCTTTTAGGAGTATATTTGTCTCACACCATTTATTGTAGTTCAGGTGCTCATTTTCCGATACTGCTAAGTAGGACCCAGAGCTTAACCTGACATGGTATTATGCCCAGAAACCTAGAAGAGCCTTGGCCAAGACAGAATATGCCTGTTGACCTCAGTGAATAGAACTCAGATGGTGGAGATGAAAAGATAAGAGTTCTATGAGGAGAACCTCAACCAGAAAGCCAGTATAGGGATGAAGTTAGGGGCCGTTATGGGTTTTATGAGGTCCAAAGCTTATACAAATATTGGGGGGGGGGGGATGTTCTGAAAAACAATCCTTACTTTTCAGCGTATCAAAGAAGAAAACCTTAATGAAAATGTTGCCAGTTTCCCACTCAGGCCCACCCATGACCTGTGCAAATGAGGGATTTTGAAGCTTAAGCTTCTTATACAGTTGCCTCTGAAATGGAGGACAATATCTAGAGATTAGACACAGGATGGATCTAGTTTAAAAGCCAAAGGATGTGAGACCAGGATCCAGAAGAAGATACAAAGCAGAGACTGGGAGAGGCAGATGGTGGAAAGATAAGATGGCCAACTAAAGAATGCAATAGCACTGATTATTTATAGTTCACCCATGGTCTTCTGCAGGGAGGGGGGAATTGTAGCCATTAAAGATGTCTCTCTGGGCTGAACAACACATATGGATATGCCCATTAAAATAAATATTTTAGGGTTAACCCACACAAGAAAATCATGGCTTGAATTAGTATTTCATGACTGATTTTTATCACTCAAAGTATATCTAAAGTCTGTGGTTTGGATAAAAAAAGAAATAAAGTTTTTGTTACTGTCCCATAGGAGCTTGAAATAGGTAGCAACATTGAGGGGGAAAATGTACTGGTAGTTCTCTAGCAGCTTGTATCTTACCTAATATTAACCCACTGGGCATATTGGCGCTATAAGGAATCTGAACGCAATAGTAAGCTCTGGCTAAAAAAAATTGCATCGATCAATACCTTGCATTACTGTAAAAATCCTTCTGGGCTTAAAATTTTATTTTCTTGTATTATGATAGAAACCCTGAAGAGCAAGAATGAGGGCTAATCAAAGAAATAGTAGAAAACAGCATATGTGTCCCAATACATGATGGTCTCTATCAAGGACATTATGGGTTCCACACAGAAAGCTATATAGTAGTGGAATTTTTTTTTTTTTTTGTCTTATGTCTCCGTAGTGCTGTTTCAGGGTGCTTTTTATAAAGATTCTTCTAGTAACCCAGTAAGTTGGACAGCATAGCTTCAAACAGAAAAATCATTATTTGCATGGTTTGTGTGTGTCCACACCCATATTTATGGTGTATTATTTGTTTCTCTTTTAATGTTCTACTTGTAACACTTGAAAGTTTATCATCTCATTTTTCTCTCAGAATATAACTATTTCATTATGTATTCTTTATGTCAATGGCTGGTGTTGCATATGTATCTACTGAAATTATTTTTATCCTAAAATGTAGATATCACTGGATAAGCATAAAATGTAAGGAAACTAATTACATAGAGCCATACTGTGGCTATATGTTTTTTAGAATAGTTAGGTGTGAGAAATACATAGACATATGATTAGTGCTATAAATTTACAATACTATTTTTCTTTTTTAAGAATGCAACTTATTTGCTTCTTTTTTAATCCTTTCTCCTCCTCAAGATAAGGAGGTTGGTAAGAGTGGACCAGGATCTTAAAGAATGAGAGGATTAAAGAAGTGAAATCAGGTTATAGGTTAAGGAATGGCATGAAGCTTGACTCATGAAGGGGAGGAATGTGAGTCTAGAACCCTGTGTGAACATGGAAGCCACAAATTCAAGGGTCAACTGCATGGATGGATCCAACTGAGAGAGGGCTCTTCAAAGAATCTCCTCTTCCCTCTTATATTTGACTGGGAGATCTTGCTTCTAGTTGTTCTTCCTTAGGCAACCTGTAGCAAGGATGCAGTCATAGCAGTCACTCTAAAATGCAAACCTAAAACCTAATAATTTAATTTTCCCCTAAATCCCTTCATAGGTCAAGGGTACACTTTGAGTTTCTTGAAATGGCTTAATCTGGCCCTTGAATACAGTCCCCACCCCAGGTTCCACTAGTATACAGCATACATTATACTCAATTACACTTACCTGGTTGTAGTTTCCTGGTGCTGTTCTCTGTGGCTAGGTGGTTTTTCACCCAACTTTTTCTAGTAAGACTCAGGTAGAATATCATCTACTCTAGAAAGGCATTTCTGAAGACTTCCAGTCTCAGTACTGCACCTAAATCACTCTTCCACAGCATTTGAATTGGTTTAACAATTAGATTAGATGTATATATTTTTTTCTGTCTTTCCACAAGACTACCAGCTCCTTGAGTCCAGAGAGTAGTTTAGATTCCCTCAATGATTCTGAACAGTTTTATTGTTTGTGTGCTAGTAGTCTTAACTGAGAAGTATGGAGTATGTTGAATTTCCTGCAAAGGCTTAAATACAAAAATTCAAGAACATTGTCAATGTCTCAGTTGAAATTGTCACTTTTCTATAAGATTAATTATTTATATGCAGAAAGATGTTTATATTTGTTGATATTTCTGAGCCAACCAAGCCCTCTTACATATGGGATAAGGCTGAAGTGGAAACCACCTTGCAGAGCACATCACATATTCAATGTTCCTAATAAATGTTAGTTGGGTAGATGGAAAGATGCATGGATAAACAAACAAACAAACAAACAAACATTTAAAGAAAATTTCAAACATATTTAAATTAGGACTGGATATGTAATTATTATCAGAATTTGTGTGATATTATATCGCAGTAATCTTCAGGAGTGAGATTAATACCTGTTTGAGTGTGAAAATTGATGGCATCTTACTGAGAAAAAGACCAGTTTAACACAAATGAGCTAAGTAAGACTTCTTATGTTTTGGGCAGTGATTTGAAGTATAAGAAAGGGACTAGTTTGGGGAAAAGAGGGTAAAACAATATGTATTACACTTTATAATGGCTGTACAAAGGCAACAGTTTATGTCTCTGTGAACTTCTTCATTGTCGCTCTTTTATCAAATAAGTTTGAATCTGATTTACCTCAGATTATGCACCTAAATCTAAGTGATTAGAAAGCAATTTTATCCCCTGACAGTAATTCTGGATAAAATATCTAATTTCTCAAAGAGAATAGAAGACTGGCAAGAACCAAACTACCTGTTTCTTTCTCCATAACATGATCTATAAATGGGGATGATGTCTACAAAATGTCCATTTGGAAGGAGTCAAAAGACACTTTGCCATTGACTGAATGGAAGTTTTATTTTATTGGATAGCAGCCTTTTCGTTAATTTTTTTATTACCTCATTGGAGAATTAAAACAAATGCCTGCTAGTGTTTGGAGCTGGAATTTAAACCCAAATAAATGAATTTAAAAAATTCTAGCTTAAATAAGAGCCATGAGAAAAAGGTAAGGATTTGGGGAAATAGTGCACTGCTTTATTTAGATTATTGTGTAGACTGAGGTCTGTTCAATGAGAGTCACACACTTCTGTTAATGTGAACTAACTTGCTGGCCCCCAACATGCACATAGTATCTGCATTCAAGAATTCCAGTGGGAATGTCATCAGAAAGTCAAATGTTCATTGAATTCACTACTTTAAAATAGGGGTGCCTCGGTGGCTCAGTCGGTTGAATTCACTACTTTATCTGTTTCTTCATTGAAGAAACCTTCAATGAAGGTTCATAGTTGTTTTTGTCAGCTCTACATGTACAGAAGATTTAGGGATAGAAATTTCATGGTATTCCTATATATAGTAAGGACTTTAATTGAATAGGAGTTTGATATTCATTGAATTTCCTTATTGGCTGGATGTTTACTAGAATGTTCTTTTGGTTTTCAGCTTTCATAAAATACATTTTTATCCTTTTTTTCTCAGAAACTACAGTAACTAAGAACATTCTGATTCCAGCCATTATTGTAGAGATAAGCCTTTATTGTACTCTATCATAGATACAAATGTAAAATTGGATTGAATTTTCCCAGAGGTTTACCTTCAATAAATCCATCACATGGTATTGGTTTAGTTTTGGTTTCTTGTTCTTGCTTTAAAATTCTATTTCAACAAAGGCTGTACTTGGTTGAATTTTAATCGATTACTCCATTAACTGATTTATTGGTGGAATGGTTAAGAAAGGAAGATTTGAGGGGGGGGGGCACCTGGGTGGTTCAATTGGTTAAGTGTCTGACTCTTGATCTCAGCTCAGGTCTTGATCTCAGGGTCATGAGTTCAAGCCCCACGTTGGGCTTTGTACTGGATGTGAAGATTACCAACAAAAGAAAAAAGAAAAAAAAGAAAAAAAAGGAAAAAAGAAAAAGGGAGCCTTGGGATCAGATCAGTCTGGTTTTGAATTCAGCCCTAGCAATTTACTAGATGAGTAGCTTCTAAACTAAAATGGAGATACTAATGGTACCTATCTTGTTTGGCTGTTGTGATGATAAAATTGGAAAATGTGAATAAAATTTTGAACTGTGTCTGACGCATTCTAAGTTTTAATGTCAAATATTATGTGTTTTTTGTGCCTAAGTAAGCAGGATTACTTGTGCCTAAATTTGTGTTTAGGATTAAGTTTAGGATTATGTGTGCCTAAATTTATGGGTTACGTTACTCATTTAAATTAAATGAACACTAGGGGCGCCTAGGTGGCTAGGTCGGTTAAGCGTCGGACTTTGGCTCAGGTCATGATCTCACAGTTCCTGGTTTTGAGCCCCGTATCAGGCTCTGTGTTGACAGCTCAGAGCCTGGAACCTGTTTCAGATTCTGTGTCTCTTTCTCTTTCTGTTCCTCCCCTGCTCACTCTCTGTCTCTCTCTCTCAAAAATAAATAAAGATTTAAAAAAATTTAAAAAAATAAACTAAATGAACACTTGTAAAAGGAATATTTGACTTAAAAAGATTTTTCAAAGAAAACACAAATCAAATAAAATACTAATAAAGGGAGCAGGTACACTATGCAAAAAAAAAAAAAGTATAGGCAGAGTTGACATTTTATTCTTTTTTACTGATAATACAATGTAAAAACAATGATGACCTGATAGGTCTAAAAAGAAGTTGGCCAAAGAAATCAGACATTATTAAGAGCTTTAATTTATGTGTTATTTACATTCTCTATCATAAGATTGAACTTCATAGATTCTGTGGCTCCTTCTCTCTCTCTGCTTATCCTCCACTCATGCTGTTTCTCTCTTTCTTTAAAAAATAAATAAAACCATTAAAATTCTTTTTAAAGTAACCACCCAGATTATGAAGCCAAAAGTCTACAACTTGTTCAGTTATTTTATAATACTCAGTGAAGTACCCTATTATTTTCTGAGCTGAATGATGAGTAATTTAGAAGCCTCTTTTGAGGTTTCTTGATTTTTTATTGTTTTTGATGATTTACCCACCATGCACAGCTATGCTTTCTCTTGCCACCTCCACTGCTCTCTTTCCCAACCTCCCTTGTAGCAAGAGGGGGCCATGTGTTCTCATCACATCCAATCAGGCATGGGCAAAATCTGTTGAAGGACATTGGCTGATATTTTTTTGCTGACATAAGCACGGCTGGTACTGTTTCTTCCCTCTGCCTCTAATCTTTAATTTGGTCTTATTAGTGGGAATACTGGCCACATAAAGATGGAAGAGCTTGGTGTCTGCTGATATTCCTGAGCAGGTGCACTAGCCGTGGACCACTGCCCTCCATACTTCTCCTTATAACCTACCTGACTCTCTTACCCAAGCCAATATGTTTGGAGTGCTTCTTTAAAAAAAATTTTTTTAATCTTTATTTATTTTTGAGAGAGAGAGAGTGTGAGCAGGGGAGGAGCAGAGAGGGAGACACAGCATCTGAAGCAGGCTCCAAGCCCCGACCTGTCAGCACAGAGCCCGATTCCGGGCTCTAACTCTCGGAACTGTGAGATCATGACCTGAGCTGAAGTCAGACGCTCAACCGACTAAGCCACCCAGGGGCCCCTGGAGTGCTCCTTTTAATTTATAGAGATTTTCTAATGTGAATTCAATCATGTTAACCATTTCTTTTGTTATTTATACCACACTCTGTTTCCCAGAATCTTTGAAGTGACATAATTGTAATACAGAAAAAAGTAAGAATAAAATGGATAAAATTAGTTACCTAAATCTTAGTATCAAGAAAGATCAGCTTTAATAGTTTCATAGCGTAGCCCAGATTTTTTTGAACACTGATTTTTAAAAATTTTTTTAAATGTTTTTATTTATTTTTGAAGGAGGAAGAGAGAGAGAGAGAGAGAGTGAGAGAGAGCATCAGCAGGGGAAGAGCAGAGAGAGAGGGAGACACAGAATTTGAAGCAAGCTCCAGGCTCTAAGCTGTCAGCACAGAGCCCGATGCGGGGCTTGAACTCATGAACTGCAAGATCATGACCTGAGCTGAAGTTGGACGCCCAACCAACTGAGCCACCCAGGTGCCCCAACACTGATTTTAAAAAAAGTTTCTTTATTTATTTTGAGAGAGAGAGAGAAGGAGAGAATGAGCAGGGGAGGGGCAGAGAGAGGGGGAGATAGAGAATCCCAAGCAGGCCCCATGCTTACAGCATGGAGCTTAATGTGGGGCTCCATCTCGTGAACCATGAGCTCATGACCTGAGCTGAAACCAAGTCGGATGCTTAACCACCTGAGACACCCAGGCATCCCTGAACACTGATTTCTAAATAGCATTTCTTATGTGGATCTTGATATGAGGACCACTGAATGATACAGGGGGTAATGTCTTCTGCAGCCTCACTGCATGAACTACAATTAGGAATTTTACAGAGTTGCTTGTATGCATTCTTCTACGGAGTGAGTCAAAGGCATCAGTAAACAACTCAATGACATCAGTTATGGGTGGGGCCGATAGCAGCCATATATGGTACTCTGTAGTGAGATATTCTGATATGAAGCAGGATTTTTAATTTATAAGGGAGAGATTGGCTTTCAGTTTTCCCCCTGAACATCATACTTCCCTCAGGTTGAATTTTGATGGGCATAGAAGATCTGAGAGATCAGCATTCTACTCTTTGATGAAAGCCAAGAGAAGAAATATTCTGCATTTCTGTTCAGAGCAGATCCATATGTCCAGGAAACAGTAAAATTGGTCATGTGTTCTATATCCTATAAGCAATACTTGATGTATACAGTGAAGACTCATAACTGAATATAAAACCATCACACTTTGCCTGAAGGTGGCCTCATGGGTACATATTTTCTACTGAGGCATTTCTGGGTCCCTTGTAACACATAAACTAGTGATAAATTAATTTTTAGATTTCTGCCTCATAGAAAATCATCAAGATGATTTTGGCTGAGAAATGTTCAAAGTGGGTATTACCACTTACCCATCATAGCTATAGTACCATCACACACACCCTCCCACCCAGACACACACACACACACACACACACACACCCTATATCCTATGTTATATTCTCCTATTTTATCTGGTTTTGAGCAACATGATTTCCATCTGAAAGCATTAGAACAAATTCTCTGAAGAACAAGCTGATAGAAAATGTAGATATTCCCTATGACATATGAGAACTTGGGCATTAAAATATTTAATCTGAAGTCACACTTTCTGACAGTGGTTTCTTGGGTAACCTCCAGTTTGTGACAATTAAATTTTACAGTCAATGTATAAAAATCGTATTTTCATACTTTCTTGGGGGAAACAAGGAAAAGTGTTTTCTCTATGAGGTACATAATAAGAGCATCTTCAGATGTTTTCTAGAATATGTATCTGAAGTGAGAGGAATAAAGTTATATTCATTCATATGTTCTACCTTAAGGCTAAGAGCAGGAAGATAAGGTAAGCCAGACTTTTTATAGATTGTGCCTGAGTGTTTATTCTTGTCTGGGGGTATCTCTCCTTATATCAGATTTTAAAATGAATAAAAATCTAAAGAATTAATAAGATATACATTTAAAGGACAAAATGTGAAAAGAAATTTTAAAAATTTTGCTTACTGAATGAAGTCTCCATCTTTCCTCCCCTCCCTGGCGTTTTCTATGTTTTAGAGATAATACAAATGATAGTCTGACACTTTAACTGGCAGATAAACTAGTTTATGTTTTAGTGTAAACATGCTCCTGAATTATTTCATTTCTTCAGCTACACCCTACTGAAAGAATTAAGTTAAAATATGACCCATATTTTTCATTTTCCTTCACTTATAGCAGGTTTTTCCAAACAACAAAATCTTCCTTTTCCTTTATGGTTCTGGTTTGTTTCCCAGGGCTTCACCATCAGCGTCTGTGTTTATCTTCTTTATCAAAACTTAGTCTATGAAGTCATTTTTGATCATTTCTATGTAGCTTAGCCTCACAAAATCTATTATTCTGAAGCTAGGATAGCCTGCCACATCCCGCCTCTGCCTGCGCTGCATAGGCACTTTGAATGATGACAGATCAGAGAAGATGGGCCTGAATGCATAATTATTGTGACCTGTAGTTAATGTTAGTTGATAAAAGTAGGCACACATAATTAAGAGAACATGCTTGATAAAACCAGGCAGTTTATTAAGGACCTGGGTGGAACAACTGTGAGGAGTTACAAGGATTCATAAACTTCCTTTTGCCTCCTTGAATGTCAGTGTCTCCGATTGTCTTTGCAGTCAGTGTTTAAGGTTTGTCTCATGCATAATAATCTCTCTCTTTCCCCCCACCCCATTCTAGAACAGTTTTGCCTTTTCAACTAGTTACTGTTACCACCATTTAATAAGAAGGCTTTGCTGGGCTTTCTAATCGAAAACTTGCTTTTATCTTTCTTCATGAAAGAATTGAAATGGCTTCTTTCAGGTTGCTGTAGCCTCTGGGGAGATAAGGACCCTGCGGTTAACAGGATGAGAGATTTTTGTTTAGAAATTTTTATTTAGACAATGAAAAATGACCTCTGTAAACTCAAAGCTATCTTATTTTGGGGCTTTAGGCTTCTGGCAGATAAATCAATTGGGCCCTTGGGACAGCAAAGGAAAAACCTTTGCAGTAACTATGTCAGGGCAACGCAATAGATTTGTTGTGAGTATGCAGTTGTATTGAATGTAGAATGCACTTAAAAATAAATATCATTTTATTTTCTATTAAATATTCAGGATCTGGATTCTACTCTTTTCAGCTTTTGCAAAGAAATATTTCTCTGTGTGATGCAAACTGGAGAAAGCAGGTCTTTTTTTTATGTATAAATTATGTGGCTATTGTTGGTATTTTGATTTTGACTTTTTAATTATTTACCTGTGCATTCTCTAATGGGGACTATTTTTGAATTTAGATTCTTAAAGTTATATCCTTATATTTAAAAAAAAATCAGTGTTATCAACTGCTCTTCTGTGGGTAAACAATTTCATTGTTACCTAAATAATACAATAGTAGTTTGTCTAAAATATGCTTTTCCAGATTGTTGCAACATTTTTCACACCTGTTCCTAGGCTCAAGGAGCTTTGCGGATCTTCACAGCATGAATTTGCGCTGCACATTCACTCGCAAAAGAAGGAGTGTTGCACTTGGCTGTGTGCTTTTTTACCTATGTCATGTAGAGTATGGATTCAGGGTGAAAAGTTATGCAGAATGATCTGTAAATTTGACAAGAAAGCAAAACAGGGGACAGACGCTCACTCAATGTGCATGGATTTGCAGTTGTTACTGATAAGAGTGTTAATCAACATAGTAAAGAAGCAGTTCTGAAGGGGTTAACTGTTTTTTTCATTGCACATGAAACCTTCACACACATTTTGCAACGTCATTAAGACTATAATGCAAACTAATAAAACACATGAGACCAGAAATTAAAGTATACTGGAAAATAGAGGTGGAAAGTGACGTAGCAAATATCACATGAGGAATCACAGTCAAAACAGTAGAAAAGACAGAAGTGAGATTAGAGAGATAACCAGGGAATATTTTTTAAAAAGCCATGTTCCCCCTTCTAGTTTTTTACTTTAATCATGTCTGACCATTTTGGAGTGAGGGCAAGCCTATTTGGTAAACCTCTTGTATATGCTCTCTTTATTTTCTTTAAATCTCCTTTTCATTTTTTCCCACCTCACATGCAAATTTGATTAGTGTTAGGCTATGGTCAGAATTAATGGATAAACCATGTTTTACTTATTTTTACAAGTCCCTCTATTTAGAACTCTGAATAACACACAGATGTACAATAGAGATATTACTTAAATATCCATGATTTGACCACAGTGACTCTTTATAGTGATCAGATGTGGGCTTTAATTTGGGGGACTTGGGAAAAGATAAGTGGCCTATATTTGTATTATGGTTTTGTTGTCCAAAAAATAATGGTCATAGCACCAATTTCAATGTATTGCTCTAATACATGTAGTAACAGCAGGTAAAGATTTTTGACACTTGCCTGGGTAGACACTATTTATGTGTATTCACTTATCTAATTTTCACAAGAATCCTATGGGATATATGTTACTATAATAATCCCAATGATTGGAGAAACAGCGGCACATAGAAGTTAATTAATTTATCTGCTAGTAAGGGGCAGAGCTGGTAATCAAGCCAAGAAGACTTTGCTCTTAACTCTTACACTGTGGCCCTCTATGCCAGGTGCACACTGCATTCAGTAAGCATAGACATCCCATTGCTTCCTTTCACTGGTGTACAATCTATTGACCAAAATATCTGCGATCACTTCTTATGATTTGGATATTAAAGAAACCTATACATTTAAATTTAAAGGTGTAATTACGTTATTAGACCAAAGTATGCCTGTTTATACCCTTTTGCTTAACATAATACATTGTGAGTATTTGGTTCAATAAATCATCAACATTGACCATGTCCCTAATACCACACGGTCTGCAGTGGTTATGTAGAATGAATTTGGATGTCTCAGGCTCTTCACCCATAAACATTTTAAAAAGATGGAAAGAGTAAGTTTACTTAAAACCAATAGAAAATGATTTAAAATATTACTATCGATTGATAATTTAAATAAAATCACTGTTGGGCTATATAATGCAGATAATAAATCCCGTGAGCTATCAGACTGAAAGATATTATATTTGGTTACAATGATTAATAAATGCCTCATGGAAAAAATTTTGAATATAAGTTTATTAGATGCTGTCTGAAAAATTTGGTTCTTCATACACACATAAATGACATAAAAGATCAATTATATTTATAAGCTATTAATAGGATCCATGCTTATGAATCTTCACTGGTTCTAATATCTGACTTCTTATTTTTAAACTTTTGAAAAATCATTGTAAATTCAGGGGTGGGCTTCACAAAGCTATAAAACAATTGTAATAATCACCAAGTCAATTTACTAAAAGTCCATACATGCTCTCTAAGGTGGTCCCCAGACTCCCACTCAGGACTGGTTATTATGCTTAGTTATGTTTCCAAGGTAACTGTAGATTCAAAATACCAAATAAGAAAGAAAAAAGCGGACTTTCAGGGTCATACAGATGACACTACAAAGTCCTATGCATTATTGGTTGTGCCTAGCTCAGTGTCTTCTGTTGATGTCCTGTAAATACGTGCTGAGTAAAGTGGCAGTAAGGAAAGAGAAATCAAATTGCGAAAGTAAGTAGAGAAATAGGACTGCACAAGAATCTATGATTTCTTACTACAGGAGCCAGTGCAATGTTTTAAAACTCTTAAAAGCATTACTTTAGATTATTTTGTGTTTATAAACAATGAGATTTTCTTATCAAATAAGGTTGACTTCTCCTCTAAATACTTTGTTTAAAGCACCAAAGTTTCAAATTATTTGAAGGCTTTAATAAAAGATCTTAATATTTTAGCAAATATTTAAAAATCTAACAAAAGGAGATAGAAAATTAAAACAAAGAGGTAAAAGTGAACATCAAAATAATTAGTAACTAGTGACATAGTGATGTTGAGAAACAAAATAATCAAGACACTAAGATAAATGGGAGTATCAATCAAGGTCCCATCCGGAAATAGATGGCACATCTGTTTAGGTAAATTGAAAATTGCTATTCTTAAAGGGACCATTTACAAAGGTGTGGATGAGGTGAAAGGGAATTCCAAAAGGTGGAGTTCGTAAAAATAAATAAATAAATAAATAAATAAATAAATAAATAAATAAATAACAGCTGTTGTCACTTTGGTCCCAAAGGGAGGAGAAGGAGCAGTTACCAAAATCCAGAGAGAGAGAGAATTACCTTGGAAGTAGTGGTGGAAGAACATAGTCAACTGAGGAGATCTGGCAGGGGAGAAGACAGGGCAGTAATATCTTGAGGTCATTCTCCATCTTTCCAATCTGTTGCTGGTGCGCCTCACTAACTATATCCAACTCTAAGCTGGAAGGCAAGGAAGCTTGTTGATGGAGTCTATCTAGAGTCAGCCTCTTATGGCAGAGAGCAGAGTAGAGAGACTTTGGAAAGATCAATGGAAGATACCTGGCATTATGAGCAAAAGTCAAATAATGTCTTAAAGCCTAAAGCACTGCGCAATCAAGATTTTATTTAAATTATTGGTGAAACTTAAGAAGGAGTAGAAAAATTGAAAAATTTGAAAAAATGGTTAAAACTTTGGGAAATAAAATTCTGAAAAACACCGAGAGGAAATGTAGAATTCTATAAGTAAAGATGAAGAAACAATTTTGTGTGCGTGTGTTGTGTGTGTGTGTGTGTGTGTGTGTGTGTGCTTACGTGGAACCAGAGAAGGAGGAAAAAAAACTATAGGCTAGAGGATATTGATTTGGAAAAAAAGTTTATATTAAAATTTTACTTCTATGAGAGCAGACTCCCTAGTATATTCAGACACCCTATTTTACTTTGTAGGGTGAGGCCAATGAGATACAAAGTGGAAAGGAACACCAATACTAAATAATCAAGATAAATATTTGAATGCAATATTTTTTAAAAATGTGAAAAAATCCACAATGAACAAAATATTTAAATTTTTTTAAATACAGATTTATCTTTCTTTTTATGATCCTGCATTATAGTCTGATTGGTGTAGTGGTTTCCAATTGATCCTCAGTCTTCCAGCTCTGTGAGTGCTATGGCCAGCACTGGTTAGGTTTATAAGGGTTGAACACGGCATGCAAACACTATGAGCAGTGTGGGGTTTTTATATGTAACCATGCTTTTGATTGTAAAAACCATGGTTTTTATTGACCTTTTCCACTGGGTTCAAAATATGGGAAGACATTTGATGAGTCGTATAGAGGGGCACACATTTTTCCTTTTGCCTCAGGCTCCAATATGATTCAGCACATGACTGTTGAACACTGTAATACATAGCTGATAATTGATGTTTATTGAATGAAAGAATGATTAAATGAATTAATGTGGTCATTTCCTACTCCAAATATTATTACATATTTGGTGTCCCTTCCAGCTCATTTTTTTTTTCCTTTGGCTGCATAATTTATGGCCTCGCTCTGACATTCTTACTCAAAGTCACAAGGGCAGGATTAAGGGCATGATTAGGGACATATAGATGCTCAAAGAAGGGTGTTGTAAAGAACTCATGAATAATCCACTAGGTAAGAAATTTTCATAATAACAGTTTACCAAAATTGCCAGTATTTTTTGTTGTCATTGTTTGCTTTGTTTTGTTTTTTGTTTTCCTTTCTGTTACTACTCTTTACCTGGAATCTTCCTCAGTTTCTCCTCAATCCTATTCAATGCATGCTTTTCATACTCAATTTGGTTAAACATTCTGAATGTTTAATTTTAAATAATCATATATCAGTATGGGAGAACTTCAGATTTGCGATATTCTAAATTTCCATCTTTCTTTTCTTAGTTGTTCCCTCCTGTTATTCTCAAGTGTGTTTTTTAATTCATTTTGTATGCTCTCTTGTTTGGAACTATGTATATCTTAAAACTATATACATCTTAAAACTCTCTGCAATACCTGGCAGATCAGGGAACAATAAATATTAATTAATGATAATTGTAATAGTAATGAGTAGCAATTTAATTTGCTCACATATTCTGCCTTAAGACCCCACTGGAATAATATGGATTTTTACAACAAGCGTAATTTCTTGTCCTTGAAAGCCTTTTCTTTGGTTTCCATTTTAATGTCTCCCATTATTGTTTTGTTAGACATAGACGATATGAAGACAGACTCTGATGCATTATTTATCTTTCCCATAACTAATATCTGGGAAAAAACAAAAGTGAAATTTGACATAGAAAAACTTTTATCTAAGAGCCAGATCATATAAATGCATGTGGTTAAGATGCATTTTTGAGAGTTTTTTGGAAAGATTATGTGGAATGTTGATTTTGTAAGTAAATAAGAAACAGTGTCCTTTGTGTCTTATATATTATTTATGATTCTATTTTTTTAAATATTTTTTCACAAGAATATTTTGCTTGATCTTCAAATCGTCCATGTGTTGGGACTAGTTCACCTACTGGTCCATATCCACATAACTCATGCTTTACTGTCATAGACTGATGTGACACAGTGTAATAGAATATGATGCATTGCCTGAATTTAAAGGAACATGGACTATTTCTGGATCTGCTGTGCAGCATAAGATCTGTATCACATTTGAAACAAAGCTAACCAAGCAGACAGAGCAGAAAGATATGTATAGCATCCATTAATCAGGGTAGAGTATATATTTTTTCAGCATCTTACTCTATTTGCCTGGTATATTTTAAGTCTGAAACACAGAACAAAAATAGCCTTAGTGACCGTTCATATTGTTTTTTACATTACTGTCCTTAGAGAATCATCCCCTCAAAAAGATGAAAGCGATTTCATTTTGATTAAAAATGGTTAAATACGTTGTATTACATATATTCCTTCATTCCACCTTTTCTCACTGGGGAAACATTAAATATTCTGCAATGTATGCATTTTGATTAATAAAGAAATATATGACTATTAGTACCAAGCTGAGCTACTATCTGCCATTTAACCCAATCAAATTCAAAATAATTTAAAGCATTTTTTTATAAGAACTGCAGGTATCAAATTATGTCAGATTTGAACTAAGGAGAATAAATAAGGTAATAGAATTAACTAAAAGAAGCATATTTACATAAGTGTGTGAAGTTATAGGAGACCTTCAGTTTAAGTAATACTTTAGAAGCTCTTTGCGGCAGAACTGCCACACGTGCTCTAAAGAAGGCAACTTACAGGGGTGCCTGGTGGCTCAGTTGGTTGAGCATCCAGGTCTTGATTTGGCTCAGGTCATGATCTCAAGGTTGGTGGGTTTGAGCCCACATCAGGGTCTGCACTGACAGAGTGGATGGAGTCTGCTTGAGATCCTGTCTCCTTTTCTCTCTGCCCCTCCCCCACTTGCTGTCTGTATCTTTCTCAGAATAAATAAAAATACGCTTTTAAAAAAAAAGAAGGCAACTTACATCTCTCTCTGTTTGATAAGGTATGTTACCCATTTTCAAGTTCTTTTCATATAAGTTTACCCCATCTTTCCTACATATTTTAATATGTAAAATCCTTGAAGTTGGGCCACTGCTTCTTTCCTCCATTCATAGAATTTATTCACCCAGATTAGAGAAATAGGAACTACCAGATGTCAGACTGGCACATGTTTTCCCCATTTGGTCCCCCATTCTGGAAAGAGGTAGTAAAATACCTCTAACCTTACTGCAGTGAGGCATTTACTATTCAGACCCCACCCTTATCCAGAATTTCACTAGTATTTTTCAGGGTTTTTTTCCTTATCCATATGTCCTCTCTCCTGCTTTCCCTCATAGCTACATTCCATTCCTCTGAGATAATTACCCCTTGACCTTCCGGTTACTGACAAAATTACTTCTCAATGGTCTTTAAGTGATACAAACTATCAAGTACATGTAGCTTGCTCCCAAAGCTTATCTCCATCCCTGACCTACTCACATCTTCCCAGATGCACTGAGATCACCTGTCTTTAGAAATCAGCCAGATGTGTTATGTCACATATGTGTCTTCCACCCCAAAACAATCATCTGTTCACCATTCCACCATGCTCATTAACCTTATCCTACTTTCCCAACTGGCCAACCTGTGCAACATGACTGGACACCTGAAGGTTGGAGAAGGGAACGTATGCTTGTGGGATGATGTTCAGTATTTATTTGATCTGTTCAGTTAACATGATCCCTCACAGCCAGTCTGTAAATAACATTTAGCAATTTTCCTTATAATTTTTCTATGTTTCCCTCCCCATTTTTTGTCTCACACCCACCCTGAACCCAGATGCAGACCCATTACTACATATGTGGTTTCTTCCCTCATCATTCTCATGCTGCAATCTATTTGAGGTGCAAAGGCTAGAATAATCTCTCACACATCTGTAATGTTTCCTTTCTCCTTACTGCATAAGAGTGACACTCTCCCATCCTCTTCCTGTCCCTTTCATCCCAATCAACTATATTTTTTTCTTAGTCCACTTCATGAATGATTCATTCAAGTCTATGTAATCTGTTGTTTGCAGAGAAATTGGTGTTTGGAAAGGAGAGAATTGGAAAGGAGAAATTCTCAGTTTCTTTGCATTTTTCCCTTCCCTTCTCTTTCCTTCCTTTTGTAAATGTATCCATTTATAGCCTCCTCCCCTCCCCTCCCTTCCCCTTCTCTTTCCTCTCTCTCCTCTCCTTTCCTTTCATCTATCTCCTCTTTCTGTCCTTTACTTTCATTCATTAGATACTTATTGAACACCTGATATGTTTAAGTACCTTGGGAGCTAGAAACTAAATCAACGTAATCCTACTTCAACTCAGGGAAGTAAGTAGCATGACATTAATCCTCGCAGCACATTTGTTAGGAAGTATTATTATCTATATTTCATAGAAGAGGAAACTAAAGTTGAGAAAGCTTTCATAATAAGTGGAGGTCACAATGCTAATAACAAATAATCTGAGATTCAAATCTAGGCATTCCCAATTCCAGAAATCATATTTTCCCCCCACAAAACTACTTGATTGAAATCTTTATCCACGAAATCTAAGGTACTAGTGAAGATATGGACTTCAGAAGATATGGATAAATGAATCCGAGGTCATAAAACAAAGCCAATATGCATAGAGGTAAAGAGGGGACAGTGGGATTTTGTGAAATAAACTGGAGGAATTAGAGAGGAATTTGTGCACCACTTGGTGAGGAGGTCTTGTCTACATTCACGACCATGCCATCTAAGGGTCCTCTGCAGTCCAGTGCAGGTCCTCAGATGCAAGAAGAAAGTCATAGCCGTGGAGCACTGCAAATGGGGCAACAGCGTCAACAGGGTGAATGGGCAGGCCCTGGAAGATTGAGCTGCTCATGCAGCAATACAAACTACTGCACCTGTTTTGTTTCTGGGCAAGGAGTTGTTTGCCAGGGTGGACATCTGAGACTGAGTAAAAGGTGGTGGTCATGTGGCCCAGATTTACAATCTTCCAGTCCACCTCCAAAGCTCTGGTGGCCTATTATCAGAAATACGTGGATGAGGCTTCCAAGAAAGAGATCAAAGACATCCTCATCCAGTACGACCAGATTCTGCTGGTTGCTGATCCCCGGTGCTGCGAATCCAAAAAGCTGGGCAGTCCTGGTGCCCGTGCTCCCTATCAAAAATCCTACGGATGGGCCTATTGTGAGGATCAGGGTTCACCTTTATAATAAGTAACTGGTGGGAATCAGGGTTCACCTTAATAATAAACTATTGTCACGGGGAAAATAAGGAATATCTAGGACATAAAATGGTAGAATTTTATGATGAATTTGGTATATGGATTACAGGCTAGAAGGTTTCTATAATGACTCAGAGGCTTCTGCCTTACATAATGGAATGTTTGATCTAGAATGGGATAAGGAGGTAAAATATTAATTGACTGCATGTGCACGTGTGAGACAGAAGAAAATATAGAATAATGAAAAAGAAGTATAGGACCAAGTTGTGAAGAGCTGCAACATTGACAGAGGGGCGATCTTAGTCAAGGGCCAATGAAGAGGAAATATGCTAGAAAATACGTGCAGGAAAACAAGAAGGGGAGCAGAAGAAAGATTTTAAAAGAAGGAATGTAAATAGCATCAAATGCTATTAAAATTAACACTGAAATTTTTCATCAGATTTGGTGACTAAAGATCATGGCTAACCTTAGCAAGAGCTGTTTGAAGGGAAGTTTCCAGAGGTCAGAATGGGAATGGGTAAAGTTAGAAAATGGAGTCTGAAAGAGCAAGGGATCCTGCTATGGAGAAGTAGTGGTGCTGATCAAGAAAAGTTTTTAGAAGAAGTCATATTTTTTCCCCGTTTATCTTAACAACTTTTTGAAAAAAAATTCCAAATAATTAAAATAATTTGAGAATGTAGACTTGTAGTATAATTTCCATATGCGTATTTAACTAGTCTCATATTTTTCACTAGTTTAATTCTATCTTTATTACTCTATTTTAAGAGCCTTAAAAGGACAGATTCATAAATCTAATTATTTTATATCCAATTATAATCTTATTTTAATGTAGTACATATATCAATATTGATCAATTAGTCATCGACTATTTATTGCAGATATACTATACATGAAATAGTTTTCTACTACAGACGGAAGTTCTCTATCAGAACTTCACTTAATATTGTGTTTTCATTCAAATGATAACCTTAAAGTAGTAATTAATCATATTTTAGATTATGCTGTGAAATTTGAGTACCCAGATTTGCATTTGTAGTTTGCACTTTTTTTTTTAATTCCCATATAAAGCCATGATTTGCTCTATGAAAAACTGTGTATTGATTCAAATGAAGGAATGTTGGGGGAAATTACATCCACATATGTATGTAAACCTCCAGATCAGAGAAGGCTATTCTGTGTTAACAGAATCACATTTGGTTAAATAACACATAACAATAAATAGATCCATCTGTATAGGTACCAAGTTTTTAAAACAGCAAATAATGAATATACAATGAAATTTTATTTCTGTTTTTAAATGTTTATTTATTATTTTTGAGAGAGAGACAGAGTAAGCAGGGAAGGGGCAGAGAAAGAGGGAGACACAGAATCCAAAGTAGGCTCCAAGCTCTGAGCTGTCAGTGCAGAGCCCAATGTGGGGCTCAAACTCACAAGCCGTGATGTCATGACCTGAGCTGAAGTCAGACACTTAACCAACTGAGCCACTCCGGTGCCCCATGATGTTTTATTTCTCATTCTAATGTCTAGCAATAACAGATTGAATATCTATTTGAAATAGAGTTTAATAGCAATAATATAAACATCTTATTCAAGGAAAAATGCAACTTTAAATAATCAAATAATACCTTATTAAATTAGGCAGACTCATGGTTAAATATGAGATCTGTTTTTCTTGAACCAGCAAAATATTGAAGTCATTAATAATTCTCACTTTGTACAACATCTTGGTGAATAGGGATTCTCCACTTTAAAATATTAAACTCAAAAATGCAAAGTCATATCTTATATAGAACTGGGCTTGTGCCTATCTCTTCCTACAAGTTATTCAACAATGGACCTTGACCCAGGGATATACAAGAACATACACAGTTGCAGTTCCACGAACACAGAGGTCCAATGGGCTCTGATGCCAGTGACGACTCCAAGGAAGAAGCAAAACTTGGCTTGATCCTTGCTATAGATTGAATGTTTGTGTCCCCCTAAAGCTCATATATTGAAACCTAATGCCCAGTGTAATGGTATTTGGAAGTAGGGCCTTTGGGAGGAGCTTAGGTCTTAAGAGTAGAGCCCTCGTGAATGGGATTCATGCCCTTATAAGAGAGATCCCAAAGAGCTAGTTGTTTGTTTGTTTGTTTGTTTGTTTTCCTTTCAAAGTGAAGGCACAGAGAAAAGACCGTTTATGAACCAGGAAGTGGGTTCTTATTTCCCAGTCTGCCAGCACCTTGATCTTAAACTTCCCAGCCTCCAGAACTATAAGTTATAAAGTTCTATTCTATATAATCCACTCAGTTTCTGGTATTTGGCTATAGCAACCTGAATGGACTAAGGTAATCCTTAAAATTAGTATAGGCATTGACTCGATATTCTAGGAGAGGGAGACAAAATGAGCAAAAGTATATGGAGGTGCTCAGGAAAATGAGGGCTGCAGTTTAGCTGAAGACTGTGTAAAGTGATCAGAGGACATACAATTACAAAGTAGTCTGGGGCCAAGCTCTAGATTAAATGCTTTTACTGCTAGGCCAAGCCATTGAATCATATAAAGTTTCACTCTGGATTTATTGTAATTTCACACTGTTTTTACATAATTACATATCTCTTCCTGAGATTTTCAAGTTGCATAAAAAATATTTGCAAACTAGATATTTCTTCATATAAAACACATAAATCAGAAAAATAAAGAAAAAATTAAATAAAACTTTACTGAAACAACCATTGTGTTTCAGTTTAGTGTTTTTAGTGAAATTAGATTCATTATTAAGTTCACTATTCTTTTCCCCCACTATTTTGTGGCCCTTTCCTCATTGTGCTTCACATCATACCAGGAGGAAAGTGAGATAATATTCGTGTAATTACCTAACTTATTTCTTTACCACCCCATTTCTTTCTTTCATTTCATTTTTTTGTCTCTATGAAAAACATTAAAATATTTATAATTACAACCCTTTATTCCTTTCATTTTCTTTCATTTTGTTCATGCAAATTCTCCAATTGAGGAATCTGTGTTATCTTCAGAAATGTTTTGTGTCTTAAAAATGGAATAAAAAGGACAACTGATAAAGATATTGCTTTTTCCTTCATTAGTAGACCTCAGACTTAATATTTATCATTGTTTTTGTGGATTTCTTTTATATATTTAAACTGCCAACATATAAGAGATGACCAATAAAAGCATACACATACTTTTAAGTTAAACAAATTTCATTTAACATTTTAAATTAATGTACTAAATGAGAACATTGATTTGCACACTTCATGACATACTAGTTCTATTCTGATTTTCATAGAATTCTGTAAGGAAATGTCAACATAAGAAATTACCTCTTATTTTAATATTCTCCCAGAGAAGTCATCTTACACTACAGAACACTCTTGAAAACAACAACTTGCTAAAATTTTAAAGATAGCCTCCTTCCAGCAATCAGAATTTCTTCAGAAGTAGAACCGATTCCAAACATATTAATATTTTCAAAAAGATGATAACCCTGTCAGGGATTAGACTGTCTCCAGGGTTAAAACCATAATCTGGTAAATAATTTCAACAGAGGACTTTCTTTCTCCCTGAATAGAAAACTTCCTCACCAGGGAATCCCACAGATACTCATTTCTTCAAAGACAGGACCATTTAAACATGTCAGAATCTTCAAAGTGGAAAACATGCCACCCCTTAGCAAAATGAAGTCTTTTAAAGTAGAAGCCCAACAGCATTATGAAGGCTCTGAAAGAAAATTCCCACAGCTCTACAAAATACTGCTTTCAGTACCCAAGTCTCAGATTATAATTTAAAAATGTTATGCAGATCATACGCAATCTACTTTTTTAAAAAAAAATAGACTTCAGTTTTTAGAGTAGTTTCAGGTTCACAGCAAAATTGAGCACAAAGAAAAGAGAGATTACATATACTCTCTGCCCCCTCACATGTACAGTTTCCCCAACTATTACTATCCCCCACCAGCGTGGTACTTTTGTTGCAATTGAGGAACCTACAGTGACACATCATTATCACCCAAAGTCCATAGTTTACATGAGGGTTCATTCCTGGTGTTGTGCATTCTATGGGTTTGGACAGGTATCAATGTTATGTATCATACCAAGTAGTTTCACCCCCTAAAACTCCTCTGTGCTCTGCCTAGTCATCTCTCCTCCCCTTTAACCCCTACTAACCACTGATGTTTTTACTGTCTCCATAGTGTTGCATTTTCCAGAATATCATATAGTTAGAATCGTGTAATACATATCCTTTTCAAATTGGCTTCTTTCTATTTTTTAGAATAATAAATGTTTATGAAGCTGACCCATATTCAATGTTTATAAAATCAAAATAATATGGATAAGAAGAGACTTGAAGTCAACTCATTAAATAATAGGACTAGCATGTACTTCTTAAGGTCTTTTTTAAAATTTTAATTCCATATAGTTAACATGTAGTGTTATATTAGTTTCAAGTGTACAATCAAATTGGCTTTCAATTAGTGATATGCACATAAGTTTCCTCCATGTCTTTTCATGGCTTTATAGCTCATTTCTTTTTGGCACCAAATAATATTTCATTATCTGAATTACCACAGTTTTTCCACTCTTCTACTAAAGGGCAACTTAATTGCTTACAAGTTTTGGCACTTATGAATAATGCTACTATAATTATGTAGGTAGGACATAAGTTTTCAATTTCTTTGGGTAAATATCAAACACTGCTGTGGCTGGATAGTATGGTGAAAATACATTTAGTTTTGTAAGAAACTGCCAAACTAACTTGCACGGTAGCTCTATCATTTTGTACATCTACCAGTGATAAATGAGAGTTCCTGTTGCTCCACATCCTTGCCAGCATTTGGTGTTGTCAGTGTTCTGACATTTGACCATTCTAAATTTTTTTTTTTTTTTCAACGTTTATTTATTTTTTTTGGGACAGAGAGAGACAGAGCATGAACGGGGGAGGGGCAGAGAGAAAGGGAGACACAGAATCGGAAACAGGCTCCAGGCTCCGAGCCATCAGCCCAGAGCCCGACGCGGGGCTCGAACTCACGGACCGCGAGATCGTGACCTGGCTGAAGTCGGACGCTTAACCGACTGCGCCACCCAGGCGCCCCTAACATTTGACCATTCTAATAAGTAGCTAATAGTATCTTGTTTGTTTTTTTTTTTTTAATTTTTTTTTCAACGTTTTTTATTTATTTTTGGGACAGAGAGAGACAGAGCATGAACGGGGGAGGGGCAGAGAGAGAGGGAGACACAGAATCGGAAACAGGCTCCAGGCTCCGAGCCATCAGCCCAGAGCCTGACGTGGGGCTCGAACTCACGGACCGCGAGATCGTGACCTGGCTGAAGTCGGACGCTTAACCGACTGCGCCACCCAGGCGCCCCAATAGTATCTTGTTTTAATTTGCATTTCCATGAAGACATATGATGTGGAGCATATTTTAATATGATTATTTGCATCCATATAATATTTGTGTGGTGTCTATCCAGAACTTTGGCCCATGTTTAATTGGGTTATTTGTTGTCTTATTGTTGAGTTTGAATGTTCTTTTTGTGTGAATATATATATATATATATATTTTAAACAACACTTTCTCAGAAATATTGTTTTTGGAAATATTTCCTCCCAAATTGTGGTTTGTTTCTTTTTTTTATTATTGTTTTGACATTCTTCTGTAGAGAAGAAATTTTTAATTTTAATAAACTCCAGTTTATCAATTCTTCAATGGATTTTGCCATTGGTGTTGTATGTAAAAAGTCATTGCTATACCCAAGGTCATCTAGAGTTTCTGTGTTGTTTTCTAGAAATTTTATAGTTTCACATTTTACACTTAGGTCCATGATCCATTTTGAGTTAATTTTTTTAAAGAGTATAAGGTCTGTGTCTAGATTCCTTTTTTTTTTTTTTTTTTTTGCATCTGAATATCCAGTTTTCCAGCACCATTTATTGAAAAAAATTATCTTTGCTGCATCAATTACCTTTGTTTCTTTGTCAAAGCTTAGTTGACTATATTTATGCAGATATATTTTTGGGCTTTCTATTCTGTTCCATTGATCTGTCTATTATTTTGCCAGTACCAAATTGTCTTGATTACTGTAGCTTAATTGTAAATCTTGAAGTTGGGTATTGTCATCCTCCAACTTTGTTCTTCTCCTTCAATACTATGTAGGATATTCTCAGTCTTTTGCCTTTCCATATAAAATTTAGGATCAGTTAGCTGATATCCACAAAATAACTTGCTGAGATTTTGATTGAGGCTGTACTGAACCTGCAGATCGAGTTGTGAAGAACTGATATGTTTATATACAGTCTACTTTTGAAATGTTCCCATTTGATTTGAACCATTTTAACTGTTAAGTAAAATATGGTAAGATCTACTTATCAAGAAAATAAGATTAGTGTCAAAAGCTATATTTCTATATTCCTTTAACTCTCATATAAGAATCCAGAGGAAAATAGTATATAAATGATGAACAAAACCGTATGGTTTTGAATCATGTAACACAGTTTTACCTTACTTCATGTTATGTGTGATCTCGAGGAGGAGCCTACAAGTCAGGAGAACAAGTTCTGTGATGACAAGTAAGTCATCTGGACTGCTGTACTTTTCTCTTTAGGTAAAAACGTTTATCTGCTTCATCCACTTGACTGACACACTGTGAGGTTGAGTTAATCTTAGGGAAAACTGTGAAAAGTGATGAGTGCTAAGCCATCATCACCATGGTCATCATTGTCAAGTACACAATTGCCACAATTTTCCATCCCAGAAATTTGCATGTAGCCAAATAATCCTTTTTTTTTTTTTTTTGTCTAAATTTCAAATTTGTTTGGGTTGTGAGAGTTTTGGACATAAAATGGTATCATAATTACAAGTAAATTGAATGTCTAAGAAAAGTTACTGAAATGCATAGATGTTAGAGGAAAGAACAGAAAACTTTTGCAGTAATTTTTACTTTTTACCATTTATTGCATTGTTACTTATTATTTCTATATTTACATTTTATTATTATCAGTGTAGTCTAAGTATTGTTTGTAATAGAAAATATAATTTTATTCCTATTTATAGTATTCTATTTCTAAAAACATATGGAAAGCTGATTCAGAATATATTAAATTTAAGATTATGGGGATCAGGAGCAGGTCATGGGTTAGGTTAATCCTCTTTTCTCTCCTTCAATTATTTGTTTTCCCAAGGTGGTTATTTCATTCTACAATTGAAAGAGGACTAAAACAAGGAGCGTGTGTGTATGTGTCTCTGTGTGTCTGTGTCTCTGTGTCTGTCTGTATGACTCAAATATATGATAGAATAGAACTCAGTATAATAAATGATACAGTTTTATAGACCATTTAAAATGTACACATGGCCAGAACTCACCGTGAGCAAAATTAAATGAATTTGAATTTCTGAATTGAAATTTGTGGTTACAAAGGTTTGGGGTTAATTGATATTACGTTTTTCTGCCTATTAGTCTCTGTGTCTTATTCATAGTCAACTGAAGCCACCTCACAAATCTTTGTAGTTCCATATCCCAGGACAGCTTTCCACCTAGTAACAGATTCACTTAATACATTCTCAGCTCTTTAGCTCTTTGGGCAAACTGATTTTCTGGACTCCCAATGCTTTTCTGACCAGAATTTTGAGAATTTTCTGACTGCTTCCCTAGGAGCAGGGCTGCCTTAGCATCCTTGCCATGTCAGTCCTTGAACAGGAATAGCCTGTGGGAAGCGCAGCTTTGGTGCAAACTCTGGGTCTGAGAGGAATGAGCTAAGGCCCAAGGTCAATTATCCTTTGTTGCAGTTGGGAAAGATCTGAGAGGCTTATTTTCATGGCCACCATAGTGGATGAGAGCTAGTTTATTATCAGAGGAACCCCTGGGGCCAAGAAAATGAAAATATCAAAAGAAAATCAAAATGTTTAAGTACCTGTAATGTTCCAGGTGTTTTCAGTGTCTTAACACTTGTTAACTCTTTTACTTTTTATTATTTTTAAACGTTTTATTATTTATTTGTGAGAGAGAGAGAACGTGAGCAGGGGAAGTGGAGAGAGAGAGAGGCAGGTGGGGGGGGGGGCAGGGCACAGAAGATCTGAAACAGAGGATCTGACAGCACAAAGCCCCACAGGGGCCGGAACCCATAAAAGGTGAGATCATGACGTGAACCAAAGTCAGACGCTCAAGCTCAACCGACTGAGCCATCCAGGCACCCCACACTTGTTATCTCTTTTAAATTTTACAAAACCCCAAAGAGTAAATCTTACTATCCTGATATCAAATATATAAATATGAACATATAAAAACTGACATCATCTTAATTTTAAGGAGATACTTGAATAGTAAACAACACTATGTTAAAACTCAGTTGCTAAATGGATGCCTCTGATGGGTTATAGAAAATATGTTATCAGTATCATCACCAATTTCATCAGAAAAATCTTAAGTAATGTGAAGCTCAAAGTTTATCACTGGCAGAAAACACCATTGGTTTCTTCCTCTGACAAGTTTATTTTAATCATTTTCAATAAAGTATCTCCCAAATATCCATGCCTGAATAACAATAGTTTGTCATTAATTCTTTCAAGTAAAATGATATTCCATGAAAGACTAGCTAGTTCAGCTTGTGATTCATTTTTGCAAGTGCTTCTCCTCCAGATAACCATTGTACTGCAGCATATAGCAAAAGTGCATTTTGTATACTTCCCACCTCATCACACGGTTATTAAAATGAGGTGTACTCAAGTGTCAAGATTTAATAAAATCATAAATTTCTATTGCTTTACTGAGATATTCTTAAGGGAAGCTCTTCATTTAATTAATTAGTTGAACTATTTATTTATTAAATGTGGATCTGTGGTGGTGAGAAATAACCATGACTTCTAGTGGTGTGGTGCAAACTGCCAGCAGCTGTATCCACCTCTACTTTTTGTACCATTGGTGCAATTATGAACACAGTGAAAGAAATAAAGTAAATGCGTTAGTATTATTATGACAAAGTTTGATCGTGTGTATCCACTAAAAGTATCTTGGGTGGCCGAGGGGTCCAGACCACATTGTAAAATATTGTTCACGGTTGTAGTTAAGAACTCTTGAGACTATCCTAGAATATTTGTTCCATGAGGGCAGGGATCTTTATTTTGTTCATTTATGTGTTCCAAGCACTCAGAATGATCAGTAACACATGATGTAAATATAAAAGTATTACCTGTTGCATTAAAGAAAGAAACATTGAAATCCTGAATTTTGATCCCTCTCCTCTCCCAGATACCCTCGTCACCAATCAGAGTATGTGCTGAATGGTTTTGTGATTTCCTTCTCTAATTTTTAAAAGAGATAATATAAGTACCTAGCTTACAGGTTTGTTTTAAAGATGAAATGTGAAAATGCATTAGAATGCTTCATAAAATGACCAACACAAGGTAGTGATATTCCATTATTTAAAAATATGTTGAAAAAAATACATATATTAAGGTTCAATAATTGTCTCAGTTATAGTTATAGCTGGTTCTTTTGCCTATAATAGTGTTGCAATCAGAAGAGTGAAGTATCATATATAAATGAAAACTTGGGATAGCAGGTCAAGGCTTAGATGGTAGCTCCAGAATGACTTCAGGCACTCAAGCTTCTATTTTTTCTGCACTAATATCCTACCACAGGCCATGTCTTGATCTAGTGTAGCTGCTGAAGCTTCAGTTTTTGCTTCTGCAGTGCAGGCCAGAAGATGGAAGAAAGATAGAAAGGGTTTTTAAGAAGTCTGACCTCAGCTGAATCAGCTCCCTTTAAAAAGGTTTCTCAGAAGTCTCATACCTCATATTTACATTTCTTTTGGCCATAGCACCGTAACATACAAAGGAAGCAGAGAAGTTAGTCTTTTATTCTATATGTCAATGCACCTACCTAAAAACTGGGGTTCCTATACTAAGGAGAAAGAAGAAAACTGATGGTGTCCACCTATCGCTGGAACAATGTAATAGTTGCTATGTAACCTATAATGTGGGTATATTCTATCGTCTCATTGATGCAGATGCTTTTTGCTCCTCTGTGGACATAACAACTCTTTGACCTAACACTGAACTCAGCACCTTACCATAGGCCTTTAACCTTACTAAGGGACAGAGATTGTGCATCAGACTATATCTACTGCCTGTATGCTCGCCCCAGGATCAAGCGATGGGAATCTCTATGGACAGTGCATCAAATGTGATTCAGCTACACCGATGACTAACCATTTTAGGCTGAACTGAGGAGCACTACAGCTATCCACGTTTCCTGAATCTTATCCCAATTATATTTCATTTAATAACGCTCAGTGAAATATCTGGTGGCAGGGGAAATGAAACTACATGCTTTTATGGGATCATTCATCAAGAACTAATTGAAGCGTTCATACAGTTTAGCGCTGATAAAACAGCGTTACGATAAACAATAACAAAATTCACCAGAGAAGGATTTGTTTTGCCGTGAGGAAAATGGTTCCGTTTCATCCTGGGATTCCTGGTTAAAAGAGTCTCCAATGTACAAAGGGATAAACGCAGACCCCCCTGCATAATGACGGGGTGGAAGCTGTGTCAAATGTATTAGTGTTGCTCCACTGCAGCCATTCTCCTCCTAAGTATTTGCTATTGTGTGGGACTCTGGCAAGAGGCTGCAGGACCAATGGGATTTTTAAAAGTTTCTTTTTGCTATTGATTGTTACCATGCTTGAAGCAGCTCCTTCACAGCATTTATTGGAAAATACAGAAAAATCTTAAAGTGTACTTTAACAAGTTCAGCTTTTCTTAAATCCCAATTTAAGAAGTTCCTTTTTGAATACTTCTGCATATGGAGTTAGTTGGCTTTTTGTCACTGCAATCCCTGTTCCTCCACACGTGGTACTTGGACATCTGGCTGAATTGAAAAGGAGGAAATAGAAAATGGATACCTTACACCTTACCACTTTGGGGGGAGGGATTGAAAGGAAATAGTAGCAAAACGAAATGTATGAGAAATGTGCCACAAACTGCTGTGAACCTGAACATTTATTTGCTATATTTATATGACTTAAATGGCAGTAAGCATGATACGATAGGTGCAGAATTTACTGGGTAATTGGTATATCTTATATATAATGACCACAGATTTTATTGGTAAAACATATTACCCAGATTCAACTTAACTGTAAGCAATAAGACTAGTCTCTTCTATCAACACCACTTTAATATTGTTTAAATAGCATTATATGGATACAGATTTTAGATAAAAGATCAACATATAAGAAGGCTCATGAGATGATATGAACAAGCATCTTTCACAGACACCACTAATATTTATTAGTGTGTTTTGAAAAACCTGCCTATAAAACAAGAAACTCTGGTAATATAGTTATGGTCAAATATTATAGCTTTAAGGTGCAAATTTTTGTTCAAATTTGCCTTGCATTATAAAAGTAACTTCTATTAAGGGCTTTTTAAACAGTAGTTTTCTAAAATTCTTAATACATTTTCAACAAAGCACTGCCAAGCCTAAATTATTCCCCAAAATGAGAAGGATTTTTATTTTTTTTTTAATTTTTTTTAACGTTTATTTATTTTTGAGACAGAGAGAGACAGAGCATGAATGGGGGAGGGTCAGAGAGAGAGGGAGACACAGAATCTGAAACAGGCTCCAGGCTCTGAGCGGTCAGCACAGAGCCTGGCATGGGGCTCGAACTCATGGACTGTGAGATCATGACCTAAGCCGAAGTTGGATGCTTAACTGACTGAGCCACCCAGGCGCCCCGAGAAGGATTTTTAAAAACCACAATCACTCTTTGGATTGGCTAAGAAGTAGAATCGATGCTTAGTTTCCAGTCACTTCAGTTAATTTGTAGCACCATTAATAAGTGAACTATAAATTCCTATTATGACACATAAGAAGTATCAATTTAGTAGATATGTTGAAGGATAAAATTATGATTGTAGATTTTGTAGCTTTCATATTGTAAACCATATTTGACTTTCCATGTAGATTTGCCAAATAGAATTTGATAGCAAAGGCATCTGAAAATGGGAATGACAGATTAGCATGAATTAAGACAGCACCCTGCTATAATTCTTCCACTGTGGTTCTCAAACACATTAGGCAGCTTCTCCACCAGTACTTCCCTTCTATATGACACCTTCTTTCTCAGGATTCCCACAGGACTTGCTCAGTCATATCTTTCAGACCTCGAACAAATGCTACCTTCTCAATGAGCACTTCCTGACCACCTTATTTTGTATCACAACTCACACTCCCCCACCCCCAACTCATATACCCTGATGGCTACCTGACTTATTTTTCTTTATTAACACTTATTAGCATCTGACACCCTATGTGTACATAGTTTTTGGCTTGGTATCTAATGACACGTTTTAGCATTTAGACTCTGTAAGGGCAGGTGGTGTGTATGTTTTGTTCACTGCTTGATCCCAGAGCCTAAAATATGACAGATTCAATGATATATGTTGAGTGAATGGATTACGTTCTAGATCTTCCGTATCTTATACACAAGTTCTTTGAGCACAGGCAAGTTACTTAGCCTACTGGTTTCTATTTCTTTATCTACAAAACATGAGAAATAATGATGCCTGCTACATTTTGTGGATTAAATGAAACACTGTGGATGAAAGCTTTTTCTAAAGGCAAATGTTCACTGTTGGCACATCAAATGGCTTTAAGGAAACTGTGTGGAGGTAATAGATTTCGCTTTGCTTGGATTATCTGGTTCAGAGGAGACCTAGACTTGGATTATGGTGTTGGCTTTGGTATACAAATCAAAGTCAAAGCTATGAACTCTTTGCCTATTCTAAGTTGTTAGTAACACAGCAATCAGTTGATCTTGTGACAAAAAGCAGGCAGTGATTTATAAAGACATGTTTAGAGGTAACATGTAGATGCAAGATAGAATTTAAGGGATGGAAATTAGGTGGGGTGAGGGTAGTAGGATGCTAAAGCCAACTGGCCTACGTGAGAAATAAACTGGTGAGTGTGGCCTTGTTTAAAGTATGCTATCAAGAAAAGTGAGGCTTCATAGAAAGGGTAGTGTGGTGATTAATTATATGTGTCAATTTGGTTATGCTATGGTGTCAAATGCTTGGTCAAACATTAGTCTAGATGTTTCCAGGAGGTTCTTTTGTATTTGTGATTAACATTTACAATCAGCTGACTTTAAGTAAAGGACATTTCCCTTGGTAATGTGGATGGTGGGTCTCATCCAACCATTTGAAAGCCTTAAGAGCAAAACGCTGCAGTTTCCTGGAGAAGGAATTCTGCCTCAGGATTGTAACATAGAAATCATGCTGAGTTTCCAGCCTGTCTGTCTGTCCTATGGATTAGCTAGCTCCCACATTCCTGGGAGCCAATGCCTTAAAATAAAACTCTCTCTCTCTCTCTCTCTCTCTCTCTCTCTCTCTCTCTCTTTCTGTCTCTCTCTGGCTCCCTCTTTCTTTTTCTCTCTCATTAGTTCTGTTTCTTTAGAGAACCCTGATCGATACAAGTAGTAATCTGTGGTTTACAACTGTGAAAATTAAATAAAACAGTGTGTGCTAATTTCATAATAAAATCCTAGCACACAGTAGGTGCTCAAAAATGGTCATTCTCATCATGGTGATGGTGGTGGAGGTTATCAGGTAATGTGTTTACCAAATGGAGTTTGGTCCTCAATTAGCCTATAAGAGCACCCACTGAGTACCTAAAATTTGGTGACTGATTTAACAAGTCAAATTCAAATAAATAAAAGTTCAGTCAATTATAAAACACACTCAAAATATTAAGTAGAGAAGCAAATTTGTTTATTTATTTTTTTTTTTATTTTTTTAATTTTTTTTAACTTTTATTTATTTTTGAGACAGAGAGAGACAGAGCATGAACGGGGGAGGGGCAGAGAGAAAGGGAGACACAGAATCGGAAGCAGGCTCCAGCCTCTGAGCCATCAGCGCAGAGCCCGAAGCGGGGCTCGAACTCACGGACCTCGAGATCGTGACCTGAGTCGAAGTCGGACGCTCAACCGACTGAGCCACCCAGGCGCCCCGCAAATTTGTTTATGTAGCTATAGTGAGAACAGTGTTTAGACAGGGTATAAATTCTTGAACAGCCTGGGATTCAAATACCATCTTTGCATCTTACCTGTATGTGATCTTATCTGTGAAAGGGGTATGGTAATGCTTTCCCCACAGACTTGCTGTGGAACTTTAGTAAAGTAAATTATATAAAACATCCAAAACTGTGCCTGTCATATTTTGCTCCTCATTTCCCTAAGGCACAGTAAGTTAACATCAAGTTTCCTAATTTTTGAAATTTCAACTTTAGCCCTTGTATGCCAAAAGAGAGGTCAGTTTCAAATTCCATAATTGGCGATAGACATTTTTCTTTTTCCCTCCAGATAACTGAAACTTTACTGAGAGAAAAGAATGTTTGATAAGGCACAAGCAATTTTTAATGCAGTCTCACATTGACTAAAGCTTCATAGAGAAGAAAAGGGTAGCTGCCTTACCAGACAGGGGGTGCATAGTTAAAGCCTCTCACCCTTATAGGCAGGTACATCAGAGAGGGGTTCGATGCACCCCAAAACCAATGATCCTCACAAGTCCCTCACAAGTCCTCTAGGGCATCTTTGGTGGACTTACCCAAACAGACTCAAGAGCAGCAACAAGGCCCAGGGTTGAGCTCTGTCTCTGCAGAGTCTATTACGGGACACTGATAATAAAGCCGAGTGCCCTATAGAGAAAGAAACCAGAATCATTGTCGTGTTATAAAATATATATTTTACTGTATGTCCATATGATGGGTATTTTATTATCAGTAGTGCTTATTAATGAAGAGTTATTAATGAATAACTATTCATTCTCAGGAGTATCATTTAACTTGAAATAAATAAAGAAACTGAGTGTGGTTTTAATATTATAAATGTACCTTCTAAAAATACAAGAGAAAGTTGCTTTTTATAGGAAGGAAGGAATGGAATGTTTCGATTATAATATTATTTCTTGAAATTTAGGGCATATTAAAGGATACTTTAAAAAAACTATTTTGGGGCACCTGGGTGACTCAGTTGGATAAGCCTCCTACTTCAGTTCAGGTCATGATCTTGCAGTCCACGGGTTTGAGCCCTGTGTTGGGCACTGTGTTAACAGCTCAGAGCCTGGAGCCTGCTTTGGATTCTGTGCTCCCTCTCTCTCTCTTCCCCTCCCCGCTCACTCTCTGTCTCTGTCTCTCAAAATCACACATAAATATTAAAAAAAAATCAAAAACTATTTTGGTATGTTATAAAAGGATTATATGTCATTTAAATTATTGACAAACTTGAGGAATTGTTCCATGTAACCAAAAAATAATGATAGTAGTAGTAATAGTAATCCTTTTTAAAGAAAGTTTACTTATTTATTGTGTGTGTGTGTGTGTGTGTGTGTGTGTGAGAGAGAGAGAGAGAGAGAGAGAGAAAGAGAGAGAGAGAGCATGGGGAAGGGGCAGAGAGAGGAGAGAATCTAAAGCAGAGAGAATCTGTGCTGTTAGGACAGAGCCTGACATGAGGCTTGATCCCACAAACCATGAGATCATGACTTGAGCAGAAACCAAGAGTCAGAGGCTTACCCAACTGAGCCACCCGGGTGCCCCAGTAATTGTAACACTTATAAAAGCAGAATGCACATTGCCAGGTAGGCTGACAGAGTGTGCCAGGGCGAAGGCTCTGGCCAGCACCCTTGCAATAGAACATCCCTGGGGCAGCTCAGGAAGGCTGGTGAGTCTGGCACCCCATCAGGTAGACAGAAGCAGAAACTCAAGCAGAAAATGTCTGGCTGCAACATCTGGGTTCAGAGACCAAGGGCTGAAACATCTGTATTGGGGATTAACTAAGAGTAGGGTCATTAAGACAATGTCAGGAGTGGAGAGAGATGGAAGGAGAGGCAGCAGCCAGGCTGTGTTTGATGGTACTGAAAAGAAGAGCTCTGGGAGGATTAAGGCAGAAGCGAGGTCAAAATTTACCATTAACTTTTCTCCAAATTGTTAATAGCTTTATTTGATTTTAATTATATTGCAAACATATATTGAAATACTTAGATGATATAAAAACTATAAAGACAAGAGTACAAAGTAAAATCCTGAATTCCATATATTTATAGGAATGTTAACAATTTTTTAGTCTTTCCATATACAGCACATACTTTTTCATTTATTAGGTCATACTGATCCATCACCTGTTTTTAAGGATTTCATCTTCTTCTTTTCTTTTTTTAATTTTTTAAATGTTTATTTATTTTTGAGAGAGAGACAGAAACAGAACGTGAGCAGGGGAGGGGCAGAGAGGGAGGGAGACACAGAACCTAAAGCAGGCTCCAGGCTCGGAGCTGTCAGCACAGAGCTGGATGTGGGGCTCAAACCCACGAACCATGAGACTATGACCTGAGCCAAAGTTGGACGCTTAACCGACTTGAGCCACTTAGGCGCCCCATGAATTTCATCTTATTTCAATGACTATAAATCCACATTGTCGTTTTCAATGTGTGCATAGTAATTTATTTGGTGAATATACCCAAACGTACTTTATCCATTTTCTGTAGATAGGCATTTAGGCTTTTTCATGTTTTTTTAACCAAAATAAACACATTTGTGATAAACACTCTTTGAAACTGCTATTGCTTCCCTGTTTGTTTCAAATATAAATAAAATTTATTTTTCTTCCTGAAAATAATATAACCACGTGAAGTAAGTTTTGAAAACAGAAAAATTAAAAAAAATTATTTGTATTTTTGCCATTATAACATGTCAATCTTTTTTGTCTTTCTTGTGATCTTTTTTTTTTGTCCTAATTTTTATCACTTTTAATTATGTAGTAGGTGATTTGTATGCTGCTCAGCTAAAAGACATCAATCAAACCTCAAATCTGTAGTTGTTTCCAGTCTCAGAGGTGCCAACATGCATCGAGGAGGAGTGTAGGGTGAAGTGTAGGGAGGCTGTGACAACCAGGAGCTTCTATGTGCCAGGAGAGATGGTGCTCCCTCATCCAGGCATGAGACTGGGACTTCATGGAGGCTGACTTTCTGAATCCCACCAGTTAGCCTGGTTGTGTCTGTCATCTCAAGGCCACCCGGAGCCTCTGTCCTCCAGAGTTGTTGGGTTAAGAGCAACGAGTACTGATGTTTATTAAAAAGACAAAACTGTGCTTGTAGCATTGTACATATTATCCTATTTAATACTTACTACAACAATTAGAGTTAGCTATAACAAGCATCTTTTTATAGATAAGGTGATAGTTTCAGAAAGGTTAAGTTACTTGGCCAAAAGTGCATTACATAGAAAAATTGGAATGGAAATCTGTAACTGTGGGCCTCTAAATAAACTTGTGAATAGCCTACAAATGTCCTGGGCTATGTGGTGATAGATTCCTATCCTTGATCATATCCTTCTTGATCATATCCTTCCAGTTAGAGGAATGTACAGTTGTCATTTCCTGGGTTAGGAGTGTGAGAACATATAAGATGCAAAATTACCTTCATTTATGTGATAGATGGGTGAGTAATGCTATAAATTACCCATATATCTTCAGACGATATATGGGATGAACTCTGTTGGCTTAGCTCTACCAGGTACATGGCTTGGCCAAAGGTTTTGATGATGAGAAGGAACCCAAGATGCTCTCTCTGGGGCTTACCAAAGAGTTTCAGATGATGTCACTTGTCATAATGATTTATTTTCAACTGTACCACATGCCAGGGGGGACCAGCAAGAAAGAGGGATTGACTAGGAACAACATACTTGGCACTGCAGAAAGAATAAAGTTGCTAGGACCAACATTTTTTTTTTTTTAATAGAAATCAAAACTGATTCCTCATGATATTCATGAATCAAAGCATTCTACCTCCATCTGATCCTAAGTGAATTTCTATAGTTTAGGTGAAAAACAATCTAATATAGAGAATAGTCGAGGTAGGGCCCTAGTGCAATGGATGTCTCTTACTTTGTTGTACTATCAACCTCCACTTTTTCTACATCTAGGCCTTTCCCAGTGCTATCATCCATAGTGTAGCAACTGCATCAAACTTATAACCATATGACCTCTGTCAACTGGCCTGGGGTGGACAATTGGCTAGTCATACTGAGTCCTTATCCAAGAGGCTTAGAACGTAGGGTCAAGAATGTCATGCTCTCATCAGGGGTTTGGACTGTTAGGAATAGTTGTATCACCACACACCCTAGCATGTGGACCAGAGTGAAACAGCAATGACAGTGAGAGAGAACATGAAGCAGAACCACAGAAGGCAATAGAGAAGAAAGCTGCTCATTCGAGTTTTTCCTGAAATCCTTGCGATTGTTATCTTTGGGTTTAGTGAGATGTCTCATGTCTTTATAAAATTCTGTTTTTATCTTAACCTGGTTGGAGCTGGGTTTCTATCACTTCTGATCACAAGAATTCTAACTAATATAACTAGTGTTAAACTAAGCTTGAAATGAATGGAACCAAGAAAAAGAAAATGGGGCAGCTTCCATAGTTAATACGTAAACCAGATTATCTGTATGAGAAATAGGAAAAACTTCATGGTTTTCTAAATTCAGAAGGGAGTAGCAGATGCAGATGACTGTAGTCAACTATATTAATAAAGGTACCTCCTATTTCTTGAGGAAAATATGACATTTAACTAACAGTACCAAAGGCAAGCTCTCACCTTTTGGAAAGGTCTTTTTACTCTTTAATATGATTGTTAAAATAGCAGTGGATTTTTTTTTTCTTCATGGCTGGCACCACGGAAAGATAATAGGAGTGACTTGACTGCAGTGAAAGTTTCATTTCAGAAATATTTTCAAACTAGCCATATAAAGGGCAGCCAAACAAAACAAAACCAAACCCCTCTCATTTCAGGTTATTTTATAAGAATTGTGCATTTGAGACAGCTAAAAATGAAAACAAAAGAAATTAAATCATTATATAGGATATCTATACAGTAAGTTTAATTTTGTTGGAGAGAATGCATATTGAAAAATATTTAGTAATAAATGTCTCTAACAATCTAGAATTTCTGAAAATTTATAAAAATATATATATTCTAACATTTGTATGTGATATGTTGTAGTGATACATCAAAAGAAGAACATATTGACTAGTGACTTTTAGAAATATGTTCAGGGTACAGATTATTAACAATTCTTATTTCCATTTTCTATCTAAAAAATAATAAATATAATCTTTTATCCCATGTCACAATATTCTGAGAAACATGACTTCCTGAACAGTCTGTTTTATGTCTTCACATATGTCGTTCTAGTTAATGTAGTATTTTTCTGTGTAAGCTATTTGAATAAATACCACATATTAAATAAAATAAAACTGGAAATTTTATTTTTTTAATGTTTTAGTTTTATAAATTTAGCATGTTTTCATCATAAAGGATTATATAGAATATATAAACATATCAATCTAAAGCTAAAATCACATGAAGTGTATCTTACTGTCTCATTGTTCATAATTGGTGTTGTTAATTCATACTAATATCTTTTCATATAGTTGAAAGTATAGTAAATGCATCACAAATAGAATGGAGAGCAATGACAAACCGAGAAAGTATTTGCAACATGTAGAACAAAGAATTTCGTATTCTCTTTAAAACATTTCTACATGGATTTTAATATCTTTATATAAATATGCATACATATTATATAGTTTACAAATACATACAAATATATATTTATACATACATGTATGTGTACATCAAATTTTATGTAACATATTTAGTTAACTTCTTGCTGGAGGAAAGTTAGTCCAAATTTTTTACTCCTATAAATACAATCCTACGGGAGATATATTGTAAATAAATTCTGGAAATCATATGTAACTATTCTTAAGAAAAATTCTTACTAGAGAATTTAGTACATTAAGAGAAAGGAGCATTTAAAATATATATTTTTTAATGTTTCTTCATTTTTGAGAGAGAGAGAGACATACCATGAGCAGGAGAGGGATAGAGAGAAAGGGAGACAGAATCTGAAGCAGACTCCAGGCTCAGAGCCTGACATGGGGCTTGAACCCATGAACTGTGAGATCATGACCTGAGATGAAGTTGGATGCCCAACCAACTGAGCCACCAGGTGTCATGAGAAAGGAGCATTTTTAAGGCTCTTGTTATGTCTTATCTGAGGAAATTGAGAGGTGTTTTGTTTTGTTTTGTTTTGTTTTGTTTGGTGCAAATAGGTGTTTTTATTAAAGCACAGGGACAAGATCCTTAGGCTGAAAGAGGTGTACTGTGATTGTGAGGAGTGATTGAAAATTTACTTTTACGTTGTGGGGGATGGGTAGAGAGAATGAAAGTCTCTAAAGAGATTTCCAATGTTAAAGAAGATTTACAGGATCCTGGAGGTCTGGCTATTGTTAAGCTAAGGTCCCTTTTAGTCTAGCAAAACATGAACATTAAGGCAACCTTGAAGCCTTGAGGAATGTCACACTCTGCTCGCCTCAGGCATTTATCAATGGGCTGTAAGTTGTAAGGAAATTTAATTTTATCTTACATTTCTCTTGCTTTGTTCTCCTCATCATTTTCCCCTCAGAACCATTTGGACCCTTAAATCTTTAAGGTTGTTGAGGCTGGAAGGTCTTTTCTTCTGTAACTATTCCTGCTGAATAGGAGCAGAGAGATGTCAACATTGGTCAGTTGGGGAATTTCAGAGAATTTTTAAACTAGGTTTTAACATATGTAATACATTGTCTTTGTACTAAGTATACATAAGATGATATGTAGTTATTCACCTGGTCATGGGGCCTCTTCCAATTGGATCTGCCTCCTCTCCTGACCTGTAATAAGCAATGTCAGTAGGCTAGTGTGGCTTTCTTTCACTCATGCAAGTGTATACATGTAGAAGCGTGTTTTGTTTTGTTTTGTTTTTCACCACCAAATAGAACCATATTAATGACATTAATTGGGAAATTACTTCTTTCATTTGAAAATATTGTCACCAACCTGTAAGTCAGCAGATTTAAAAAAAAATAATTTTGAAATTCTTATGGTTCTCCCTTATATTTATAATTTTGTATAAATATGATTATAGCCTATGTGCCATTATTTTTTAAAGAGCAGTTATTTTTAACTCTTCTAGCCTTTGTTCTCTTCATTCAGTTTTCCCATATTTCCATACCTGCATCATGAACAGATATAGTATATAGCCAGTATATATATATACACACTGTTTCTATATATAAATGCTTTCACAATACATACATTTATACTTGTATAAACTTATATATAAATATATATATTTGTAAATACACACAAATGCACACTTATACACCTCATGCACATTCCATACATAAATATAGCAATATAGATCTATTTATTTAGTTTATAGAAATTTGTCTCTTTCTTTTACAGAATAATTAGTATGCTATACCCTTGATAGCATCTTGTTTTGCTCACTGAGTACACCTTGAAAGTTGAAATCATTCCCACTCAAATGTTTTAGTGCTAGCTCAATTTAATGGACAAATATCAATTCATCATGTTAATGTGCCATAATGTCTTCACATGTAATTATTGGTGGATCATGTACATTTTAATTTTTGCCAATTTAATAGTGAAATTTCCAAATCTCATTTTTTTACATTTATTTGGTTATTTTTGATCATTTTTCCATTTTACCATTTGATCATTTTTCATACTTTTAATTTTTCTCCCATTTTATTGAGATATAATTGACATGCAACGCCGTATAAGTTTAAGGTGTATAGCATAATGACTTGTATATTGTGAAACGATTAGCACAGTTAACATCCATCATCTCATATATATACCAAAAAAAAAAAAAAAAAAGCTTTTTCCTTGTGAAAACAACTATTAGGATTTACTCTCTTAACAACGCACAGATAAATCTACCATAGAGTAGTTTTAACTATCGTCATCATGTTGTACATTATATCTGCAGTACTTATTTATCTTATAACCAGAAGCTTGCACCTTTTGACCACCTTCATCCAATTCCCCAATCCCTCATCCCCTGCCTCCAGAAACAACAAAACTGCATCTCTTTTTCTATCAGTTTGTTTTATTTTGTCTTGGCTTTCAGTTTAGTTTTGTTTTTTAGATTCCACACGTAAGTGAGATCATATATTATTGGTCTTTCTTTGTCTAACTTATTTCACGTAGCCATAATACCCTCAGGGTCTATCCGTGTTGTCACAAATGGCAGGATTTCCTTCTTTTTTATGGCTGAATAATATTCCATTGTTTATTTATGCTACAATTTCTTTATCCATGTATCCATTACTGGAAATTTATGTTGTTTCCATGGCTTGCCTTCTGTGGATAATGCTGCTACAAACATGAGGTGCATATATCTCATCAACATGGTGTTTTCATTTCCTTCAGATATATTCCCAAAAGTGGGATTGCTGGATCATATGGCAGTTCTATTTTGAATTTTTTGAAGAAACTTAATAGTGTTTTCCATAGGAACTATACCAGTTCACAATGCCACCGGTAGCACACAAGTGTTCTCTTTTTTTCACATTTTTGCCAGCATTTGTCATCTCTTCCCTTTTTGATGATGGTCATTCTAACCATCTTGGGAAAAAATCAAAATTCAAAATTCAAAGTACAGTTTCTACTGATTGCATGTTGCTTTCACATAGTGTTAAAGTCAAAATATCATAAGTTGAGCCATCCTAAGTTGGGGACTGTCTGTATATGCATATCACTCTTAGTAAATGCAGGAAAATGGATAGCTAGTTTTACCATTATCATATAGCTAAGAAGAACTGCAATTGAAACACGTGGTTTAACTACTAATCAATACAGCAGTCTTTTCCTTATAGAGTTCACGTTTAAGTTATTGACAAAATTTACACATGAAGAATATTTACCCCATACCTTTTCAGGAATAGTCACACAACCAAAGGATGCTATATAATTATCACCAATATTACTAAAAATATTGAACATTTACTGCTGCTGCTTCTGTGCCCGTTGTATTTAATTCGTCCAACAACCATGTGTGGTGAGTACCCATATGTTACCCATTCACAAATGAGGCTCCTCGTGTTTAAAGAAATTATCACCTATCTCAGTGAGGAATAGCCAGTGTCCTTCTGATGTAAAACTCTTATTTTTATTCATTAAGCTTCACTGACCTTATCAATATACACATTTTTTAAAGCTGATATAAAATAATTTAGAAAAAAATTCTGTAAGAATTGAAATTATAAGCATATAATGTCAGGGCAAATGATTGGTATTCAATGCCTCTTAAACGTAACCATGATGCCTCACTGCCTTTGAGCCCCCACTGCGTCTGCGCTTGGAGCCTGGGGTCAGGCTGCAACTTCAGAGCACGCGCTTGCGCGTAAATGGGGCTGCCGGGTCATCCGCCCGCGACCATTTTAACCTCGAGAGACGGCTTGCATCGGGCCGTGGCTGCGGGCGACTGGGAAAGTAACTATGACGCGCACTTGGGTAAGATTGACAACTAATTTATTTCTTCTCATCCTTGGTCTGTGCCAACCCTCAAAAATTTTGGTACCATCAAAGAAGCACAGTTCATCATAAAGGCAATTAAAAAATGATGGGGCGCCTGGGTGGCTCAGTTGGTTAAGCGGCCGACTTCAGCTCAGGTCATGATATGCTCCCGGTCCGTGGGTTCGAGCCCCGCTGGGGCTCTGTGCTGACAGCTCAGAGCCTGGAGCCTGTTTCGGATTCTGTGTCTCCCTCTCTCTCTGACCTTCCCCCATTCATGCTCTGTCTCTCTCTGTCTCAAAAATGAATAAACATTAAAAAAAAAAATTTAAAAAACGAAAACCACTTCCCTAAACAATTTCTTAACATATTATGACAGAGGTAAAGACATGTATATCTTACAAATGTGCAGTCTGTGGGCAAAGGTTTATAAAGTAGTGTCCTTATTAAGCCAAGACATTAGGACCAAACTTTTGTTACATAAATATGTGAATTTATCATTACTTGACTTTCTGGTAGTAGGGGTTTTTTTCCAACTTTTTGAGGTTTTAAGCTTACTGCGATATATTTATTTCCCTAAGAACCCCATCCACATAAATTTAATTGTATGCCTTGTGTGTATTTTAATATTGATGTCAAATGATATTAAGTTCACTTGAGGTTTTTTTAAAAGAACTTTGCAGTTTTTCTTGATGTAATTCAGAAAAGTCCATAAAGCTTTTTTGAAAACACCCACATTTCTGTACCCTACTACAGATTTCTTTTCCAAATTTAATACAGTCAAGTTAATATAGAAAAATTATCATTTTCAGGTTATATATATCCCCCATATTTTAATTATCTCATTTTGCATATCAGATATTTCTCCATAGAATTATATAAAATGGTGTTTTCTATTAGTAAATCCTCATGACACAGTATACATTACACATGTATTATTGCATGTATAAAAAATTAATAACATTTAATTTTTTAAATTCTGGAATGGAACTTGAATTTTAGCCTTTTTTGTTTGTTTGTTTACTATTAGTTGAAGGAACTGAGACTCCCCAAGGTTAATTGATTTGCCCAAGATCACATATGTATGTCATAAATGGTGAATCCTGGGTTGGAATGCTTATGTTAAAAACAAGTAATAGTATATAATTATTTATTTTTCTCAGATGCTAATTATATCAAATCCAGTGTATCACAAAAATAAAAACCATTATTCAAACACACTAGCTAGAAAAAAAATTTCTTTTTTTTAAACGTGCCTTTTTCATTCAATGTAAATGGAATGAAACTGCATAAATGTTCTACAAAATCACATTAACTGTTGTCAATATTTATGTACAGTAATACATTTAGTCAACATATTTTAATTCCTTTTTTTACTAATAACACTAAGATATATATTTTGAACTTACAATGTGTTTTGATTCTTGAATTCCTAAAAAGTGGAATGTTAAGACTAAAATACTATATTAAAATCTATGTTAAAATTGTGAAACAAAGCAAAATGAATTTACTTCACAGTTTTCCCAAATTATAGTCCAGTTTCTAAAACTGCATCATTTTCCTGAGATTTTAGGTATTGATATTGATTTGAGGTATTGATTTTCTATGATACTAAATATTAAGGGTATTATTCTAGTTTTCTTGAATTTTGTTTTCTCTTCCATTGCTTTATTTCTTTATAAACATCACTATATTCAATTGTTAAATTTCTCTAGATTTTCATACATGTTAAGGTAAATATAGTTTTTTTCAGTCTTTGCTTATCTAATTTATTTTTCATAAAACACTATACACATTTGTTTGCAAGTTTCCTCCAAAAGATTCTATTGAAATTTGGATTAGAATTACCATTTGGCAAGTTTATAGTTCTGCCTTTTTAAAAACAGAGCTTTATATTTTCATTTATATTGTATTATCTCCCTAAGTTAATTTAATGTTATTTCTCTACATATTTCTATAGATTTTTTATTACATTTATTTTGAGAAATTTGATATCTTTATATATTTTTGGCCATTGGGAATTATTATTTTCATATTAGATTTTATATTTGACATTGGTATATAAGAAAATAATTGTTTTTCAAATGTTAGTTTTACTATCATCATAAAGAACTCTAATTTTTTAAGGTTTGGTTCTCTTTGTTTTTTTTTTTTTTTTAGGTAGATAAAAATGTTATTTGCTAATGATGATAATTTGTCCTTCTCATTTCCAGTGTTTATATATTTTGTTGTTTTTATGTTCATCTTGAATTACTTTAATAGCTTTTTGTAAAGTAATATGAAAGTATAATTTTTTTCTTATTCCTGGTTTTGGTAGATTCAGCATAATGATGACTTATATTGCTTTTTAAATAGCATTTATTTTTTTCTTTTAATTCTACAATGGATCTTGAATTTTAGCCTATAAATTTTAGACCTTTTTTGAGGTGATCTTATAGTTTTATTCTCTGACCTATTGAAGGATGTATAAATAGTCTTTGAAATACTGGAATATTTTAAAAATCACTTTGAATCATATTTTAATATATAATTAAATTTATATGCTATTGTTTTATTAAGAACTTTGACCCTAATGTTAAAAAATAAACTTTACATATAATTTGTTTAGTTATTTTTATAAGGCTTTGACATTAGATCTATAAAATCATAAGTAATAGAAAGCTTTCCTTCATAGGTTTAGAATAATTATAATAATATTTGCCAATATATTTCTGAGATATGGTTGACAACTTTCTTTGTTTTTTCCATTGTTATTGGTGTATTTAGTTTTTCTTGAGTCAGTTTTGATGGTTCATAGTTTCTAAATTATATCCATTTTAAACAGATTTGCAAATATATTAGCATATTTTGCCTGTCTAAATAGGAGAAATGTGTGTTGTTATATATTATAAATACATACATGTAATTTTTTTTTCTCTCAGCCACTATTTTGTGGTGAAAAAGAATTGCAAGCGTTCTCTGAAGCTCTGGCTGTACTGTCATCTTCAGTTACTATCCAACCAAAATAAGTCTACTATTTACTTCTTCCATAATATTCTTAATAACTAAAGGCTATCAGCATTTCCAGTTTTAGACCATATCATCTTATATTTAGATATAAGCAACAGTAAATATTAACCCAGCAATAAAGACAAGATAGGGCAGGGAAGTTACTAGCTCAATTATGTTTTAATTTGGAATTTTAAATTTTGATTAATCCTATCTTTCCATTAAGACAACTGAAAAAGAGGGAGAGGTCACCTGCTTTACAAATACCTTTTTTTCTGAGCTATAAAACTGCAGTCAGTTCTTGCTACCTAAATATAGCCAGCCACAAGGTAGATAGGTGGCTCAGTCAGTTAAGCGTCCAACCCTTGATCTCAGCTCAGGTCTTGATCTCAGGGTTGTGAGTTCAAACCCTATCTTGGACTCCATGCTGCATGAGGAGCCTACTTAAAATGGATACAAACTTATTTGTGGAAAGAATCTTAGGTGAAAGCATTGTTGTATAATTGGAAAACCCATACTTACCAACAGCCTTGTACTTGTTATGCAGTTGAGCATATTTTTCTATTTCATTCTCTTCTTCAGATACACAGATTCAATATTTGTTGGATTTAATTGTATACTCTCCTTTTCTGATTGATATTTCCAATTTATATTTGCCTGTGCTTTTCTCAAGGTTGTTCTCCACATCATAGGTTCAATTTTTAGCATTGTTGATTCTTCATTTGACTGTTTCTAATAATATTTAAATTTTATGATGACATGATTTTTTTCTTCAAGGTATTTTCTTTTTTTTTTTTTTTTTAATTTTTTTTTTTTTTGACGTTTATTTATTTTTGGGACAGAGAGAGACAGAGCATGAACGGGGGAGGGGCAGAGAGAGAGGGAGACACAGAATCGGAAACAGGCTCCAGGCTCCGAGCCATCAGCCCAGAGCCCGACGCGGGGCTCGAACTCACGGACCGCGAGATCGTGACCTGGCTGAAGTCGGGCGCTTAACCGACTGCGCCACCCAGGCGCCCCTTCAAGGTATTTTCTTAGATCCTTCGGTTTAGTTTTTATTCAGTCTCTTTTCTTTCGTCTTTTTAAAATATTTTCATTTTTTTGAGAGTGCCCAGTGCTTATCATCTAAAATTTTATATTATTGTTTAATAAATTCTTCGTCTATATATGTCACACTATATTTATTTTCTTCTTTCCGTTGCAGAACATTTTTTTTTTTGCAAAAATAGTTTATAGGTGCTTTTTGTTTACTTATTCATCCTTAAATGAGCAGCTGAATGAAGAACTGCTGTTATCTGGAAAATAAATTACATTAATTTAAGTTCTCTTTTCACTCTTGTATTTTTTTTTAAAGATTTCCTTTTTTTATGTTTTTTAAAATTTATTTCTGAGAGGGAGGGGCAGAGAAAGAAGGAGACAGAGGATCCGAAGCGGACTCTGCACTGACAGCAGAGAGCCCGATGCAGGTCTCAAACTCACAAACCCTGAGATCGTGACCTGAGCCAAAGTCAGACATTTAACCAACTGAGCCACCCAGATGCCCCATTGTACTTTTTAATCCTTAAAAAATCAACCTAAAGTCCTGTACAGAACTGGGCAGCCTAGGTGTGTTAAAGAGGCACTCTCTGCTTTGTGCCATTATTTAATATTTTACAGTAACATTTGTCTTTAGTTCTTAGTTCCACTTAAATGTATTTTGCTTTGAAATAACACTTCCACAGTGTACGGAATAAACCTAACCTGTTAATCTCCACTTTCTCATGCACAATTCATTATCTAACACCATATCTTCCTTCCAATTTTTATCTCCACCATGCCTTGTCTCTGATACCAATGACAGCCATGGTCCATTAGCCAAGCCTGATGGACAATTCTCACCTCTTATTTTCTTCAAGCATACAACATTTGACCACTCTTTTCTTCTTGAAATACTCTCATCACTTATCTTCATTTCTCTTGCCTCTTCTCCTATCTTCATAATCAGTCTCCTTTCCTAACTACTACTGAATGGAGTACCTTGATATTGGGTCATATTTTCTTTTCTTTAGCTGTACCCTACTTCCTAGATGATGTCCTCCAAACTTTTAGTTTTAAATATACTGTAAATGCTATAGACTCCCAAATTTATATTTTAAGCTTTGACATCTTTAAATTCCAGACTTCTATATTCAAACTACCTACTTGATATCTTTTCATGAACTTTTCAAACTTAATTAGTCCAAAAGAAAATGTTGTATTTTGTTCCTTATTTCATTTATCTTCTTCCTTCTGACTCCTTATCTCAGAAGTTTTATTGTTTCTTAAGAAACAATTATCCACTCAATTTTTCAAACTAGAACTTGAGGACTCTCATCTGTATTATTTCTCAAATCTACACTCAGTAGCCAGAATGATTTGTTAAGATCATAGATCATGTCACTTTGATTTTTCTGCTAAATTGTTTCAGTAGTTTCCATTTCAATTAGAACAATATTGGAACTACTTATCACAGCTCTATTTAGTTCATGGGTCCTCATTTGTTCTTCTGCCTCCCTCTCCAAATTCCTCTTGACGCTTTCTTCACTCAGTCAATATACTCTAACCATGCTGTTCTGATTTATTTTTTCTTGATCATTTCAAGCCCCTTCTTTTCATTGGACTTTTACTGTGGCTTCTAAAACTGCTAGGATGCTATTGTCCTGTCTCTTTGAAAGAAAAGTTGATTATCACCCATTAGTTATCAGCTTAAATGTTGTTTTCAGAGAAGCCTTCATAACCACTGCCTCTAAGTCAGGTTCCTCATCTTCCATTACTATCTGATGGCATTTATCACAATCTGTAATTCTCTTTATTTATTAACTTTTTTTTTTTTACAACATTCTTGAGAACAGGGACCTCATCTATCTAATTCATGGTATTATGCCACCTCCTGGCATGGCGTCTGCAGGTCTAGACAGACTCTAGAAGCCCTAAACATTGATAAGAGGGTAGAGCTCTCCTTCACCAAATACTATTTAAAATATATGGTGGGGCGCCTGGGTGGTTCAGTCGGTTGAGCATCAACTTCGCCTCAGGTCATGATCTCACAGTTCGTGGGTTCGAGCCCCGTGTCGGGCTCTGTACTGACAGTTCAGAGCCCGGAGCCTGCTTCAGATCCTGTGTCTCCCTCTCTCTCTGCCTCTTCCCGGCTTGCACTGTCTCACTCTCTCAAAAATAAATAAAATAAAATAAAATAAAATAAAATAAAATAAAATAAAATAAAATAATAAAATAAGATATATGATACAAAATAAGTTTGCACTATAATACAAATTTGATAATTTTCATGGTGACTATTTTGAATAAGATGTTAAACATTAGAAATTTTCTCATATTTTTGATGCTCTTTGATGGTACTTTAAAGATGTACTTGGTTATCTTGTAGATATTCTAATATCAATAAATAGTGCTTTATTAATAAATGAAGAAATGAATGAGTGGACCTTATAAATGAGTTTGCAACATAAAGATTTCTAGTTTTTCATGTCTTAGGAAAAGAAAACTGTTCGGTCCTTATACTCAGAACCCTTTTCAGTGTGAGGAATTCTCAAAACATGTTAGGATGTATGTTTTGGACTCATGTAGAAAGGGGAAAAGTGTTTATGATCAACTGAAATTTGGAAACATAACAACTTTCCTACTAATCAAGGATGGTGTAGAAGATGGAGGAGCTCATAGTTCATAGTGAAGGAAGGTGTAGCCACTGCTTTTACTGTTGAAACTGTTACTTTTTTGGAGACTGTAAGGGAGTAATTGAAGGGTGCTATTAATAAGAGGAGAGATTGAACCTGGATTTAAGGCTACAAAGGATAAGATTTCCATTGCTTTAGGACACTGTGCTGATTATTACTCTTTCAGAAGCTTTTCACCTTTATTTTGATAAAATAGTTTTATAGAGGGTTGCTTTTCCAAAATTTGCTATCTACCTGCTACTTAGAATATTTCAAAAATTGGATAACAGGTAGTGTTTTTAGATGATATATCATTATTGATTTTTAAGAGAAGCTCAATATTTTTTTTTTTTTTTTTGTCTCAAGGAATATTTTAGTTTCAAAATTCTTCTTATCCTCAACATCATCCCTGGCCCCTTACCATCTGTCCTGAACATTAGTGAAGATAATGTACTTTGCTTTTTGCCTTATATTCCAGTTCCTAAAGCAAATGATGATCCTGGGAAGTATTGTCATTTTTCAGATTTATTACCCAGGGAAGTGTTTTTAATAGGCTAATGAATGTTGCATAACAACATGCCTATATTAATATAATATTGAAAGTCTACCATAGGAAGTGCCTTCAGTAGAACTGATAAACATAAGAATTAGGTAAGAAGAATGGGCATGGGGAGTTTGTAGCATGTCTTATGCCTTCCTATTTTGTATATCTATCATGGATTTGATGCGGAGAAAGACCCATATTGTTACATTCAAGATCCTCCAATGTCAGCTTTGACATAGAAGATAAAGGGAAGTAAAGCAATTTGATCACAAAAAGAGGAGATTTCTAATGACTTTTGACACTGGGACAGCATGACATGGATGAAGGAAAATAATAAAGTAAAATAAGCCCAGAATGAAGAAATGTAAATACTGTACCCAAATTAATCACATCTGAAATAGAATGTAGGTATGTTTTATTGTTCACTTTGATCGATATCTGTGAGTGGCTAGATGAGAGACAGTCTTATAAATCTGTCCCTGCATTGCAAGATCTCCTTCAGCACTTTTTCATGGCTTAGAATCAACTGAAACAGAGGTGATTATTTCTACAGCATCATTGCAGGTGTTCCTTGCCTGTTAAACATAACATCCTACTACTAACATTTAAATTTACAGTACAGATAAACATAGGAGTGATTATTTGCATTACAAAATAATATGTGATTTTTAACAAGATTCTTTTATATAATAAGCCCTTCTCTCAAGTTCACAAAAAACGGGAATCAATTTATAAGATGTTAATTATTCCTCCTTTCAGGATCATAACTATTATGTTTTCTATGAGGTAAATTTGCTTTTGGAAATGAATACTTTCAATGCTTGGCACTTTTCCTAAAGAAAAATAGCAATTAGTGATAACAAGTCACTTGACTATAGTTCAGAAACCCGTCATGTTTGTGTGGAATAAAGGCTTAAACAATCCACAGCTTTCCTAGAGGCAAGCAGAATTTCCTCTTTACTGAAGTAATGTGATCAGTTATTCCAGTTTTTGTATGCCTTTACACATTACCAGAGTCTGCACTAGCTTTATGCAGCTAAGAGTAGAGGTGACAGGTAGGCCAGAATATAATGAATTACGGTAATCCTAGCAAGAAATAATGGAAGCACATCTGAAGGTTTTTCTGTCCCTTGGAGACTCAGTGAGATATATCCTAGAAAGGCTTCTAGGATGATAATAAGATGACTTTGCAACCTGATTAATATGGACATCAAAAACAAAGCTCAGAATCTAAAATCAGTTCAGTGTTATGAGCCCTGAGACATTGAGGAGGATATACTAGATGTCAGAGGGAAGAACTAAAAAGAAATATAAAGATTGATGTTGAGGAGACCCTATGAGTAATAATTTAGTCTTGTCTACATTTAGCTTTAAAAAGTTGGATGACATCCAAGCCTGAATGTCACAGAGACCATTATGTGCCATGCAGAAAGCCATCACAAGGCCCATGGGGATGTGAAACAGACCGAAGTGTCATCTGTGCTTATTTGACACAGAAATGTATTGGTTCTAAAGCCAACATTCATAATAAATAGGCAGATATAAACATAAAACTATATACTTATATTTCATATATAAATAAAGCAACATATTAAAATTACTATTTTTGTTTCATATAAATACAAATATATGCTATCATTTAAAGGACATAGTCCTACCCTCAAAAAGCTTATATTTCAAAACAGGTTACAATGTGAATGGTTTCCGATTATAGGATACTATTAAATTGCCCTATTATTTTTCAATGTTGTTTTTCAGAATATCCCATGAACTTTTAGCTATTTCTCTCTCCTTGGTACTTTTTGAGACTCAGGTGCAGGGGTTAAAAAATTGCCCGATGGCAACAATTATAGAATAGTGGAGGCTGCAATATTGAGGATTATAGACCTCTATAATCAATGGACCATAAAGTTCTGACACTTAAGGATTTATTCCCAACAGAGAAAACATTCTTTTTTTTTTTTTTTAACAATCTTTAATTCACTTTATTTTTCTTATACAAAACTATGTGGTGGTCACAGCTGGAGCCTGGGTCCTTTGCACTGAGACTCTGGTGTGGGTCTTTACAAGATGGTCAGTGAATTCCTGACAGACTTGGTGAACACAGTCTCTTTCCAAAGGTCAGGGGCGAGATAGATGTAGATCTTGGAAACGGCACCAAAAGTGGCCTTGGCGAAATTGCCCAGGATGGCAGTACAGCCCATGGCTGAGGTGTAGCAGTCCTCAGTACCGGTTATCATCAGAAACTTCTTTGGCACAGGGGTTGAGACAATGTCAGTGCCTCTGGCGGCTGGGATGAGGCATCTCAGCACAGGGCCACAGTGCCTCATCACCTTGCATGGGACACTGTGGGGCTTGCATATCTTGTTACCCCAGTAGCCTCACCGCATGGGGACAATGGAAAGCTTGGCCAGGATGATGGCCCTACAGATCGCAGTGGCTACCTCCTTGGAGCACTTAACACCCAGACCGACGAAGGTGTCCATTGTAATCCCCAATGGCAACAAACGCCTTGAACCTGGTCCACTGGCCAGCCTGGGTCTGCTTTTGCACAGGCATAATCTTAAAAACCTCATGTTTGAGGGATGCCCCCAGGAAAAAGTCAATGATCTCAGATTCTTTGATGGGCAGGGAGGAGATAGATCTTATGTCCTTGACCAGGCAGGCCAGCACGGTGACAGGAATCCACTCCTTGTCTTTGGTCTTGCCTCCACAAGCTCCTTGGTCTACCCCCTACCGCCCGCAACCCCCCCCCCCGCCCCGCCCCGCTGCCGCCAGGCCTGAAGGCCGTTGCTGAAGCCTCCACAGAAACCACCACAGCCTCCCATTCCAGGGCTGTGGGTCCTCCAGGCCCTCTGGCAGCACCAGCGTCATCGACCATTTGGTGTTTTCCCAGAGAAGAATAGAGAAAAGTCTTATCTGTAAACTATAGTGCATTTAAAAATGTTCAGTAATGTAGTTTTGTGTTTCATAAGAACAGTAGGGAATTAAATCTAGATTCTTGGAATAGAATACTGAACTTGTAATGATAGGTTTGTTTTTGCACATGGGGTTTTGTGTTGGAATCAATTGGTTAAGGACTGCATCCACTGGACTGAAGTATGCAAAGGAATGCTGGGTTTGATCAGTCTTCTAGATATTGGCCACTAACTAATTGGTTTGCTCTGGGTGGATGTGATTTCAGTATGATGGCCTGAATCATGTATATACTGGTGAACAATTCCTTTTTAAAAATTTTTCCTGGAAGCTTTATTTCAATAATCTGATTTTAAACAGCCTCCCTAACATGCCCTAAAACTATTTCTGAGATAGCAGTGAAATTTACCTATCTTCAATCTAGGCCATACTCAACACAGGAGGATATTGCCTGATCCATTCTTCTCAACTTTTATTTATGAACTTTTACTTATGAATCTCCTAATTCAAGGTTATCTTTGAGTTTTACCAAGTGCCAAAAATAATGCTATTTCTTTATACTTACCCCAGTGGTATGTATGTATGACTTTTCACCAGACAACACATTTAAAAAAAAATTAACGCTTATTTATTTTTGAGAGAAAGAGACAGAGTGGGAGGGGGAAAGGGACACAGAGAGAGGGAATTGTCTCTGTTTGGAAGATATTAAAAAGTACTGGGAAATATATGAAATGATGTTTCTATAATTGTCCTTAGAAACTCACACTTGGCTGTAAAGATAGGAACCATGATTAAACTTATTAATATAATTAGCAAATAACTTAAATATAATACACAGCTTAATTTAAGTAACTTATATTTAAGAACTTAAATATAATACACAGAATTGGAAGCAGGCTCCAGGCTCTGAGCTGTCAGCACAGAGCCCTATGCGGGGCTCGAACTCACGAACTGTGCGATCATTTCCTGAGCTGAAGTCGGACGCTCAACCGACTGAGCCACCCAGGTGCCCCCACATTTAACGTTTGGACATTGAGAATGATTAGCTAAGAATTTTCCTCCTTTTTACAGTCTGAAATTATGTTAAAATTTTGAGACCTCTTAAATAGCATAATGTGGTGTATTATTTTAATGCCTCAGTAAGAATCCTTGTATAATATTAGATACCTCCTGCAAGTTATACATTTATATTTGTAAGATCTTGTTCAATTTTATTCATGATCATGTGGTTTATAAATATTGAAAAGCATAGGGTTCCACTGATTTCACTTATATTTTAAACTAGAGCTTTCATCCCATTTATGTATTTTATGAAAATGCTTATGTTGTACTAGTTAAATAAGTGGGCAGTATGTTGCCCAATTTACCCACTTTTTTAGAAGGATTATAGTTCTTTATGATCCAGGTACATTTAACTGCAAGATTAACCAGGGTTACCAAACCTGTTCATTTCACTATAATAAAATTTCCAATTCATTGAGGGAGGACTGATTTAATATCTAAGAAAATACTCTTAACTTTGGGTAGGAGACTACTCATTGTGACAACAAGTAGTTTCTTGGTCTGTTTGGAATAGGTCAAAATTTATGTGCTATTTCATGCACTAAGAAGAGACTCAGTAAGAGAATATGTCCAAGGGGAATGGAACATACATGGTGTTATTTTTAATCCCATGTGTTATGTTAGGATTCCAGGACTTAAACAAAAATTATAACTACAAGGGGCACCTTGGTGGCACATTCAGTTGAGCCTTTGACTTCAGTTCAGGTCATGATCTCACTGTTCATGAGTTAGAGCCTCATGTTGGGCTCACTGCTGCCAGTGCAAAGCCTGCTTCTGATCCTCTGTCCTCCTCTCTCTGCCCCTCCCCCACTTGCGATGGCTCATAAATAAACATTTAAAAAAAAAAACTATAACTACTATGCTTCATAACTATACTGTAAATTTTAACTTCATATTTTCAACTTCTATAGTTATCCTACTATGTTACAACAATTGTGCCAATATTTAAATTCCATTAAGAAATATTATATGTTTGCTACTAGGTCTTTAAAAAGCCAATTTTTTAAAAAATACTGAAGTAAATTAATTCTTCTGAGAAAGATGTGTATTATATTTAAGTTACTTGCTAATTATATTATTAAGGTTAATCGTGGTTCATCTCATTACAGCCAAGTGTGAGTTTCTAAGGACAATTATAGAAACATCATTTCATATATCTCCCAGTACTTTTTTAATATCTTCCAAACAGACAATTCAGCAATAAAATTGCTTCAAATGACTATTTCCACAATTTGCACATAATAACAATCAAACTATTTGTACCTAACATTTGCAAAGGTTTATTTTTTAATACATGCATAATTTGTCTAACAGTTTACTGTTGCAATTAAGAAAATTTGGTTATAAGCCAACATGGGGTATGTAGAATATCTGAAATAGAGGTGCATGCTATAATGTGTTAAGTAGCAAGTGGTTCTTTGTTTTCTTAACCTTTATCCATTATTTGTCTATTTCTTGAAGGATTTTTTTGTTTTAAATCCTCTGTGATTTCTTTTGCAAAAATAATACTTTAGGCTAAAAAATTAGAATGATCTCATATATATATCATATCATATTATGATATATTTTATTCAAAACACTTATATCTCACTTTCCATTAACACAATCCTTTCTTTTATTCTTTTTTAAATTTTTATTTATTTATTTATTTTAATATATGAAGTTTAGGGTCAAATTGGTTTCCATATAACACCCAGTGCTCATCCCAAAAGATGCCCTCTTCAATACCCATCACCCACCCTCCCCTCCCTCCCACCCCCCATCAACCCTCAGTTTGTTCTGTTTTTAAGAGTCTCCTATGCTTTGGCTCTCTCCCACTCTAACCTCTTTTTTTTTTTTTTTTTTTCCTTTCCCTCCCCCATGGGTTTCTGTTAAATTTTTCAGGATCCACATAAGAGTGAAAATATACGGTATCTGTCTTTCTCTGTATGACTTACTTCACTTAGCATAACACTCTCCAGTTCCATCCACATTGTTACAAAGGGCCATATTTCATTCTTTCTCATTGCCACGTAGTACTCCATTGTATATATAAACCACAATTTCTTTATCCACTCATCCACTCTTTGTCCACTCATCATGATGGACATTTAGGCTCTTTCCATAATTTGGCTATTGTTGAGAGTGCTGCTATAAACATTGGGGTACAAGTGCCCCTATGCATCAGTACTCATGTATCCCTTGGGTAAATTCCTAGCAGTGTTACTGCTGGGTCATAGGGTAGGTCTATTTTTAATTTTTTGAGGAACCTCCACACTGTTTTCCAGAGTGGCTGCACCAATTTGCATTCCCACCAACAGTGCAAGAGGGTTCCCGTTTCTCCACATCCTCTCCAGCATCTATAGTCTCCTGATTTGCTCATTTTGGCCACTCTGACTGGCGTGAGGTGATATCTGAGTGTGGTTTTGATTTGTATTTCCCCGATGAGGAGCGACGTTGAGCATCTTTTCATGTGCCTGTTGGCCATCCGGATGTCTTCTTTAGAGAAGTGTCTATTCATGTTTTCTGCCCATTTCTTCACTGGGTTATTTGTTTTTCAGGTGTGGAGTTTGGTGAGCTCTTTATAGATTTTGGATACTAGCCCTTTGTCCGATATGTCATTTGCAAATATCTTTTCCCATTCTGTTGGTTGCCTTTTAGTTTTTTTGGCTGTTTCCTTTGCTGTGCAGAAGCTTTTTATCTTCATAAGGTCCCAGTAGTTCATTTTTGCTTTTAATTCCCTTGCCTTTGGGGATGTGTCACGTAAGACATTGCTACGGCTAAGGTCAGAGAGGTCTTTTCCCGCTTTCTCCTCTAGAGTTTTGATGGTTTCCTGTCTCACATTCAGGTCCTTTATCCATTTTGAGTTTATTTTTGTGAGTGGTGTGAGAAAGTGGTCTAGTTTCAATCTTCTGTATGTTGCTGTCCAGTTCTCCCAGCACCATTTGTTAAAGAGACTGTCTTTTTTCCATTGGATATTCTTTCCTGCTTTGTCAAAGATTAGTTGGCCATACTTTTGTGGGTCTAGTTCTGGGGTTTCTATTCTATTCCATTGGTCTATGTGTCTGTTTTTGTGCCAATGTCATGCTGTCTTGATGATGACAACTTTGTAGTAGAGGTTAAAGTCTGGGATTGTGATGCCTCCTGCTTTGGTCTTCTTCTTCAAAATTACTTTGGCTTTTCGGGGCCTTTTGTGGTTCCATGTGAATTTTAGGATTGCTTGTTCTAGCTTTGAGAAGAATGCTGGGGAAATTTTGACTGGGATTGCATTGAATGTGTACATAGCTTTGGGTAGTATTGACATTTTGACAATATTTATTCTTCCAACCTATGAGAACGGTATGTTTTTCCATTTCTTTATATCTTCTCCAATTTCCTTCATAACCTTTCTATAGTTTTCAGCATACAGATCTTTTACATCTTTGGTTAGATTTATTTCTAGGTATTTTATGCTTCTTTTTTTTTTTTTTTTTTTTTTTTTTTTTTTTTTTTTATATGAAGTTTATTGACAAATTGGTTTCCATACAACACCCAGTGCTCATCCCAAAAGGTGCCCTCCTCAATACCCATCACCCACCCGCCCCTCCCTCCCACCCCCCATCAACCCTCAGTTTGTTCTCAGTTTTTAACAGTCTCTTATGCTTTGGCTCTCTCCCACTCTAATGTCCTTTTTTTTTTTTTTTTTTTTTTTTTTCCTTCCCCTCCCCCATGGGTTCCTGTTAAGTTTCTCAGGATCCACATAAGAGTGAAACCATATGGTATCTGTCTTTCTCTGTATGGCTTATTTCACTTAGCATCACACTCTCCAGTTCCATCCACGTTGCTACAAAAGGCCATATTTCATTTTTTCTCATTGCCACGTAGTATTCCATTGTGTATATAAACCACAATTTCTTTATCCATTCATCAGTTGATGGACATTTAGGCTCTTTCCATAATTTGGCTATTGTTGAGAGTGCTGCTATGAACATTGGGGTACAAGTGCCCCTATGCATCAGTACTCCTGGATCCCTTGGGTAGATTCCTAGCAGTGCTATTGCTGGGTCATAGGGTAGGTCTATTTTTAATTTTCTGAGGAACCTCCACACTGCTTTCCAGAGGTTGAAACTAGACCACTTTCTCACACCATTTACAAAAATAAACTCAAAATGGATAAAGGACCTAAATGTGAGACAGGAAACCATCAGAACCTTAGAGGAGAAAGCAGGAAAAGACCTCTCTGACCTCAGCCGTAGCAATCTCTTACTCGACACATCCCCAAAGGCAAGGGAATTAAAAGCAAAAGTGAATTACTGGGACCTTATGAAGATAAAAAGCTTCTGCACAGCAAAGGAAACAACCAACAAAACTAAAAGGCAACCAACGGAATGGGAAAAGATATTTGCAAATGACATATCGGACAAAGGGCTAGTATCTAAAATCTATAAAGAGCTCACCAAACTCCACACACGAAAAACAAATAACCCAGTGAAGAAATGGGCAGAAAACATGAATAGACACTTCTCTAAAGAAGACATCCAGATGGCCAACAGGCACATGAAAAGATGTTCAGCGTCGCTCCTTATCAGGGAAATACAAATCAAAACCACACTCAGGTATCACCTCACGCCAGTCAGAGTGGCCAAAATGAACAAATCAGGAGACTATAGATGCTGGAGAGGATGTGGAGAAACGGGAACCCTCTTGCACTGTTGGTGGGAATGCAAATTGGTATTTTATGCTTCTTGGTGCAATTGTGAATGGGATCAGTTTCTTTATTTGTCTTTCTGTTGCTTCATTATTAGGGTAAAAGAATGCAACTGATTTCTGTACATTGATTTTGTATCCTGCAACTTTGCTGAATTCATGTATCAGTTCTAGCAGACTTTTGGTGGAGTCTGTCGGATTTTCCATGTATAATATCATGTCATCTGCAAAAAGTGAAAGCTTAATTTCATCTTTGCCAATTTTGATGCCTTTGATTTCCTTTTGTTGTCTGATTGCTGATGCTAGAACTTCCAACACTATGTTAAACAACAGCAGTCAGAGTGGACATCCCTGTCGTGTTCCTGATCTCAGGAAGAAAGCTCTCAGTTTTTCCCCATTGAGGATGATGTTAGCTGTGGGCTTTTCGTAAATGGCTTTTATGATGTTTAAGTATGTTCCTTCTATCCCGACTTTCTCGAGGGTTTTTATTAAGAAAGGATGCTGAATTTTGTCAAATGCTTTTTCTGCATCGATTGACAGGATCATATGGTTCTTATCTTTTCTTTGATTAATGTGATGTATCACATTGATTGATTTGTGAATGTTGAACCAGCCCTGCATCTGAGGAATGAATCCCACTTGATCATGGTGAATAATTCTTTTTATAAGCTGTTGAATTCGATTTGCTAGTATCTTATTGAGAATTTATGCATCCATATTCATCAGGGATATTGGCCTGTAGTTCTCTTTTTTGACTGGGTCTCTGTCTGGTTTAGGAATCAAAGTAATACTGGCTTCATAGAATGAGTCTGGAAGATTTCCTTCCCCTTCTATTTTTTGGAATAGCTTGAGAAGGATAGGTATTATCTCTGCTTTAAACGTCTGGTAGAACTCCCCTGGGAAGCCATTTGGTCCTGGACTCTTATTTGTTGGGAAATTTTTGAGAACTGATGCAGTTTCTTTGCTGAGTATGGGTCTCTTCAAGCTTTCTATTTCCTCCTGATTGAGTTTTGGAAGAGTGTGGGTGTTTAGGAATTTGTCCATTTCTTCCAGGTTGTCCAATTTGTTGGAATATAATTTTTCATAGTATTCCCTGATAATTGTTTGTATCTCTGAGGGATTGGTTGTAATCATTCCATTTTCATTCATGATTTTATCTATTTGGGTCATCTCCCTTTTCTTTTTGAGAAGCCTGGCTAGAGGTTTATCAATTTTGGTTTGTTTTTTTTTGTTGTTTTTTTTTTTTCAAAAAACTAACTCTTGGTTTCATTGATCTGCTCTCCAGTTTTTTTAGATTCTATATTATTTCTGCTCTGATCTTTATTATTTTTCTCCTTCTGCTGGGCTTAGGCTGTCTCTGCTGTTCTGCTTCTATTTCTTTTAGTTGTGCTGTTAGATTTTGTATTTGGGATTTTTCTTGTTTCTTGAGATAGGCAATCTAGATTGCAATGTATTTTCCTCTCAAGACTGCCTTCACTGCATCCCAAAGCATTTGTATTGTTGTATTTTCATTTTCGTTTGTTTCCATATATTTTTAAATTTCTTCTCTAATTGCCTGGTTGACCCATTCATTCTTTAGTAGGGTGTTCTTTAACCTCCATGCTTTTGGACGTTTTCCAGACTTTTTCCTGTGGTTGATTTCAAGCTTCATAGCATTGTAGTCTGAAAGTATGCATGGTATGATCTCAATTCTTGTATACTTCTGAAGGGCTGTTTTGTGACCCAGTATGTGATCTATCTTGGAGAATGTTCCATGTGCACTCGAGAAGAAAGTATATTCTGTTGCTTTGGGATGCAGAGTTCTAAATATATCTGTCAAGTCCATCTGATCCAATGTATCATTCAGGGCCCTTGTTTCTTTATTGACCGTGTGTCTAGATGATCTATCCATTTCTGTAAGTGGGGTGTTAAAGTCCCCTGCAATTACCACATTCTTATCAGTAAGGTTGCTTATGTTTATGAGTAATTGTTTTATATATTTGGGGGCTCCGGTATTCGGCACATAGACATTTATAATTGTTAGCTCTTCCTGATGGATAGACCCTATAATTATTATATAATGCCCTTCTTCATCTCTTGTTACAGCCTTTAATTTAAAGTCTAGTTTGTCTGATATAAGTATGGCTACTCCAGCTTTCTTTTGGCTTCCAGTGGCATGATAAATAGTTCTCCATCCCCTCACTCTCAATCTAAAGGTGTCCTCAGGTCTAAAATGAGTCTCTTGTAGACAGCAAATAGATGGGTCTTGTTTTTTTATCCATTCTGATACCCTATGTCTTTTGGTTGGTGCATTTAGTCCATTTATGTTCAGTGTTATTATAGAAAGATACGGGTTTAGAGTCATTGTGATGTCTGTATGTTTTATGCTTTTAGTGATGTCTCTGGTACTTTGTCTCACAGGGTCCCCCTTAGGATCTCTTGTAGGGCTGTTTTAGTGGTGACAAATTCCTTCAGTTTTTGTTTGTTTGGGAAGACCTTTATCTCTCCTTCTATTCTAAATGACAGACTTGCTGGATAAAGGATTCTCGGCTGCATATTTTTTCTGTTCATCACATTGAAGATTTCCTGCCATTCCTTTCTGGCCTGCCAAGTTTCAGTAGAGAGATCCATCATGAGTCTTATCGGTCTTCCTTTATATGTTAGAGCACGTTTATCCCTAGCTGCTTTCAGAATTTTCTCTTTATCCTTGTATTTTGCCAGTTTCACTATGATATGTCATGCAGAGGATCGATTCAAGTTACGTCTGAAGGGAATTCTCTGTGCCTCTTGGATTTCAATGCCTTTTCCTTCCCCAGATCAGGGAAGTTCTCAGCTATGATTTCTTCAAGTGCACCTTCAGCACCTTTCCCTCTCTCTTCCTCCTCTGGAATACCAATTATGCATAGATTATTTCTCTTAGTGCATCACTTAGTTCTCTAATTTTCCCCTCATACTTCAGGATTTTTTTATCTCTCTTTTTCTCAGCTTCTTCTTTTTCCATAATTTTATCTTCTAGTTCACCTATTCTCTCCTCTGCCTCCTCAGTCCGAGCCATGGTCATCTCCATTTTATTTTGCAGCTCATTAATAGCATTTTTTAGCTCCTCCTGGCTGTTTTTAGTCCCTTGATCTCTGTAGCAATAGATCCTCTGCTGTCCTCTATACTGTTTTCAAGCCCAGCGATTAATTTTATGACTATTATTCTAAATTCACTTTCTGTTATATTGTTTAAATTGTTTTTTTATCAGTTCGTTAGCTGTTGCTAAGTCCTGGAGTTCCTTTTGAGGGGAATTCTTCCGTTTCATCATTTTGGATAGTCCCTGGAGTGGTGCAGAACTGCAGGGCACTTCCCCTGTGCTGTCTTGAATAACTTGCGTTGGTGGGCGGGGCCGCAGTCAGACCTGATGTCTGCCCCCAGCCCACCGCTGGGGCCACAGTCAGACTGGTGTGTGCCTTCTCTTCCCCTCTCCTAGGGGCGGGATTCACTGTGGGGTGGCGTGGCCTATCTGGGCTACTTGCTCACTGCCAGGCTTGTGGTGTTGGGGATCTGGCATATTAGCTGGGGTGGATCGGTAAGGTGCACAGGGGCGGGAGGAGCAGGCTCAGCTTGCTTTTCCTTCTGTGATCCGCTTTGGGAGGGTCCCCTCTTCCCTGGGCCTCTTGTCTAGGCTTGGCTCAGGAGAATCCATTCTGCTAGTCTTCTGGCGGTTTTCTGGGTTATTTAGGCAGGTGTGGGTGGAATCTAAGTGATCAGGACGCGGTGAGCCCAGCATCCTCCTACGTTGCCATCTTCCTTTTCTGAATCCTTTCTTTTATTCTAAGAATTAGCACATGATTGTACTTACAGGATTAACTTTATTTTGTTAAATACAAGAAAGTTATGTACATAATTTTTAATCATATTTTTAATCATTTTTTTACTTGATGTAAAATCTCAATTAGGCCATTGCCCCCCTGATTAATTACAATAGAAATTTGATCCCTCTTTTTAAATGATTTTATTCACAATGGCTTTTCTTCCTGAATGAATAGTCCTATGATAAAAAGGGTTTCTGGTATTTTTACACTCTAAGAAGCATCCATTTAGAATAGGGAAAGAAGGAAAGGGAATTAACATATATTTGACTCCAACTGTGGGAGAAGATATTTACTTTTCTTATTTTCACAATAGTCATTTGTTAGATATTATTGTCATCATTTTACATCTCTGGAAAATGAAGTTCAGAGATATTAAATAATCTATCTGAGATCACACATTGAGTCAGTGAAAAAGCTGGAATACAAGCCTGGTACCTCAGATTCCTAAGTTTTTTGCCAACTTTTAACAGCTTTGGGAAACATCTATAGGAGCACCTATCTTGCTACTAGGAACCAGATGAATAGATAGGCTTATTATGATATTTAGTTCAGTGAAAGTAGGAAATGTGACAATATTAGAAATATTGTTCTTGATCAATTCCAAAGAATGAATAGAATTGAGAAAGATAATCCTGACATCATTCTATAGTATATTATCTTAGTAATTTTAATAATGGAGAATACTTAATTTGCATAAATTTAAATTTAATTTTTTTTAATGTTTATTTTAGAGAGAGAGATAGAGAAAGAGCACACTAGTGGGAGAGGGCCAGAAACAGCTGATGTCATATGTGTTTTGGGTCATTCCATGAAGGAAAAAGAATGACCTCCAAAGATGTCACTGGATCCCTAATAAACTGAAAGGCCTGATTCTATTGTCCATGATATTTTAGACCATCCAAGCTCAAGGATGAGCTGAATTTGCTCTCTAGATCAGGAATCAGTAATATAAGACCGTGAACCAACTCTGGCCAAACATTTGTTTTGTATATCAGGTTTTGCTGGAACAGAGACACTCATGTGTTAATATATTATCTATGACTGCTTTCATATGGCCCCCAAAGCCATGTGATTGTTACTGTCTGGTCCTTTGCAGAAGCTTTATCTACTAACCCTGATCTAGGTTAAAGCACCAGAAACAGTGCTCATTTGCCATATTCATAGTATTCAAACATATTCTCTTTTTTAATATTTACTCTTAGTGTCATTCAATAAAATGAGGTTTAAGAATTGGTGATATCAGCCTTCAGAAGTCTCTTCTGAAACATCTATCTACCTTACCTTTTTTCTCTCAACATGCCTTTTCTTGCCTTCCTTTCTCCTCTCTTTTTTTGTGTAATTTCTTCTAAGTCCCCTGTATTACATTTAAGTGTTGCTTTATTTATAGTGAGCATAATGCATTGAATGATTTCACAGGATGGTGTGTGCCCTGGCATATTATCTTGTTGAACTATTCAATTAAATATGATAATGTTGAGCACACTGACACTGTTAAACACTCAGGTGAATGAGCAATTCACTGTGAAGTGCAGAAATATTTGAAATCATCTGCATGTCTACAAGCAATATTTATTTTTTTTATATGAGTACTTCAGGTTTCTAGTAAATGATACATGCTAGGGAAAGAAAAACTACCAAGAAATTAGAATATATAGAAGACTTAAAAGATCTCAGAAAAATAATAATTTTTAACTGTTTTGTGACATATACAGAAAGTAAGTTGGATATTAAAACTTTTTCCCCAGCATTTACAAAGTGGTTCAAATTATAAACGTTGTATTTAACTCACTTCTATGAAGCATATCAGCATAGTTTCAGCCTTTCTTTTTTTTTCTTTTTTTTTTTTTAGTTCCAGCCTTTCTTGAAAATGTATCATTTGAAGATATTTTCCTCAAGTACAATATGTAGTTAGTATTATTCCATTAAATTTTGTATCATTTATTTTGGAACCACTCTTCCCGGAAGTTGGATAGTAAAATGTACCTTGGGCTTATAAAAGCATGTTTAGGTGTGAAAGTAAGTAACACTTTGGAACATACAAGGGCGGGACATCTGGGCAGCTCAGTTGGTTAAGCATCTGATTCTTGATTTTGGCTCAGGTCATGATCTCACAGTTCGTGAGTTCAAGCTCCCCATCAGGCTCTCTGCTGACAGCTCAGAGCCTGAAGCCTACTTTGGATTCTGTGTCTCCCTCTCTCTCTGCCCCTCCCCCTCTCTCACTCTGTCTCTGACTCAAAAATAAATAAATGTTATAAGCTTTAAAACAAAAAAGGACATCTAGGGGCATGAAAATAAAGGATGTTATCAATCAGTGGCATGTAGGTGGCAAGTGAAGAAAACTATCCCTTAATATGCTGAAAATTCAAATTAAATGACAGAATTTGAAGTCTTTGTTTCTGAATGTTGCCTCTTTTTAAAATTTTTTTCTAAAAGTTTATTTATTTATTTTGAGAGAGAGAGTGTGTGAGTGAGTGTAAAAGCAGGGGAAGACAGAGAAAAAGTCCCAAGCAGACTGCACTGTCAGTGTAGGAGCCCAATGCAGGGCTCAAACCCACAAACCATGAGATCATTACCTGAGCTGAATACAAGAGTCAGAGGCTTAACCAACTGAGCCACCCAGGTGCCACTCTGAATGTTACTTCTACCCCTCTGAATGTTACTTCTACTGAGAAGCTCTTTTGTTCTGTTGGAAAACCCCTATGTCGGGCAATAAAGTGGTACAACTCCATTATTTTTCACTATGACTTAGATAGATGTATTCCAGTTCTGTGAAAAATGGTGTTTGTATTTTGATAGGGATTGCACTGAATCTATAGATTGCTTTGGGGTCAAAGCAAAAGTGGACATTTTAACAATATTAATTCTTCGAGTCCATGAGCATGGAATATCTTTCCATTGGTTTGTGTAATCTTCAATTTCTTTCATCAGTGTTTTACAGTTTTCAGAGCAGAGTTCTTTCACCTCCTTGGTTGAGTTTATTCCTAGGTATTTCATTCTTTTTGACACAATTGTAAATGAAATTGTTTTCTTAATTTCTCTTTCTATGACTGTTATTAGCAAACCAAAATGCACCCCAATTTCTGTGTATTATTTTTATATTCTGCAACTTTACTGAATTCATTTATTACATCTAACAGTTTTTTTTGTGGAAACTTTAGGGTTTTCTATGTATAGTATCATATCATCTGGAAATAGTGACAGTTCAATTTCTTCCTTACCGATTTGGATGCCTTTTATTTCTTCTCATCTGATTGCTGTGGCTAGGACTTCCAGTACTATGTTGAATAAAAGTGGTGAGAGTGGACATCCTTGTCTTGTTCCTAATCTTAGGGGAAAAGCACTCAGTTTTTCATAGTTAAGTGTGACGTTATCTATAGGTTTATCATATCTGGCCTTTATTGTATTAAGGTAAGTTCTTTCTAAACATACTTTTTTCATAGTTTTTATCATGTATAGATGTTGAATTTTGTGAAATGTTTTTTAATGCATCTATTGAGGTAATCATATGATTTTTATCCTTTATTTTGTTGATGTTGTGTATAATGTTTATTGATTTGCAAATATTGAACCATCCTTGCATCTTTGGAATAAATCTCACTTGATCATGGTAAATGAGCCTTTTAACATATTGCTGAATGTGGTTTGCTAATATTTAGTTGAGGGCTCTTGCATCTATGTTCATTAGGGATATTGGCCTGTAGTTTTCATTTTTTTGTAGTGTCTTGGTCTAGTTTGGTATCAAGGTAATGTTGAGCCTTGTAAATTGTGTTTAGATGCTTTCCTTTCACTTCTATTTTTTTTTTTTATTTTGAATACTTTGTGGTAAATAGATACTAACTCTTAAATATTTGGTAGAATTTGCTTGTAAATCCATGTGGTCCTGGACTTCTATTTGTTGGGAGTCTGGTTACCAATTCAAATCTGTGACTAGTAATTGGTCTGTTCGTATTTTATATTTATTCCTGATTCAGTTTTGGAAGTTGTGTGTTTCTCAAAATTTACCTCTTCTTCTAGGTTGTTTAATTTGTTGACAAATAATTTTTCATAGCATTCTCTTATAAATCTTTGTATTTCTGTGGTGTTCTTTTATTTCTGATGTGTTTTCTCCCTTTTTTTTTCTTGATGAGTCTGGTTAAAATGTTAGCAATTTTGTTTATCTTTTCAAAGAATCAGCTCTTGATTTCATGGATCTTTTCTGTTGTTGTTGTTGTTATTATTATTATTATTTTAGTTTCTCATTTATGCTCTGATCTTTATTATTTTCTTCATTTATTTCTGCTCTTTTTTTATTTCCTTCCTTCTACTAATCTTGGGCTTTGTTTGTCTTTTTCTATTCCTTTAGATGTAAGGTTAGATTGTATAGTTGAGCATTTTCTTGTTTCTTGAGGTTAAGTCTATATTGCTATAGTTTTTCCTCTAACAACTGTATTCACTCTCCCAAAGATTGTGATCTGCTGTGTTTTAAATTGCATTTGTCTCCATGTATTTTTTTAACTTCCTCTTTGATTTCTTTGCTGACCCATTGACTATTTAGTAGCAAGTTGTTGAGCCTTTATGGGTTGTATGCTTTTTCTAGATTTGTTTCTCATATCATATCATTGTGGTTGAATGGGTCATTCTGTATGCTGGAAATAATACAGTGAAACTACAAGCATATAAACAAAAAAGCAAACAAACAGTGCTGGTTTAATGGAAAAAATAATTTATCCACAAAATGTAAGATGCACTTAAGATAATCTCTGGTATTCAAAAAATGGCAAAAGAGTTAAAGTTGAAAGATATATTTCAGTGAGTGGAAAGGAAAAGGAACAATTTATAGGAAACATAAATGGAACAGAACTAGTAATCAAGTGATGAAGAAGAAAATGATGAAAAGAGACACATTCTAGATGCATCTTAAAATATTGTAATGAATTCATACTATATTTTCAACTGAGTAATTAGCATTTGGACACAAAAATCAGTGATAAAAAAATTAGGCCAGTATTATATTTTCTTTATACAACATGACTTTATAGGTGACATTGGAGCAAAATCTATTGGACTGAAAAGGCAAAAGATTATGATGTGCAATTTTTATTCACCAGTGAGTTATCATTAAATTGTGAGATCAGTAGAAACATACACTTTTACATATAACATCTTAGATAATATTTTCCAATTTTTACTCTTTAGAAATACAAATTTTAATAATATATCTAACTAAGGGAACAAAATTAAAAGTTAAAATATTGGGAACATGTAGGCAATGTCTGATCATAAGCACTGAAATCAAGTAAAAATGTAGTTGAATCTAAACTAAGAAGCAATATCACTTAATGGTTTGGAATATATATTCTGGGAAGACAAAATTAGGTTCAATTCATGGGTGGACCACGTAGAAATTTGTGGCCTTGGCTTGAGGTTTCTCTAGCCTCGGATTATTTTGACTTAAGTGGAAAAAACAATGGAACCAATCTCAGAAGGTAATTTAGTGATCAAATATATTTTAAATGCTCTACATTGTTGCTAGCATAGTATTACTAATTAATATTGTTTTAATTATGATGATCAAATATAATGGAGACTTTCTTCTTGAATTAAACCATATGTAATGTGAAAATAATAATAATGCAATCTCAATAGTCTGGGTCTAAAATTCTGGACTGCCTTGTAAGAGGCAGAGTAGGGGTGAGGTGGGAGTGGAATGACTGGCAGGAAAGAGGGTTTTAAACTTATGATAAAATACTAGGCTTATATTTATTCTTTGATGTTTGAAATTAGATTTAAGTTTGAAACATGTTGTAAAAATAAGATAACCTAAATTCAACTAAAAATCAGATATGATCATTCAAATCACATATGAAATAAGTAGAACAATATAAATAGGAAGGGAAACTTAAAAAAATTATAAGAGGAGCACAAACTAAATCAATAGACTAAATAGCACAGAAAGAATAAAGACTAAAAAGAATAATTAGAATATTTGGGTTTTAAAATTTTTTATATAGATACAGAAGTACAAATTAATTTTTTTAAAAAGTTATAACTGTTACCTAACCATGGCTGTCATACAAATCTAGGGAATATATGTCAAAGATGTACTTGCCTATTTACATTAGTAATGAAGGAATGGGTGAGATACAAAGCTGGCTCAAAGATCATTTAAAGGACTATTTACCATAGTCTGAAGAAAAAGTGTTGGAATAAAATTGCTAATTAAAGTACATATAAAGTTCTTCAAAGTTCTACATGGCAATAAAATCACAACTTTTATGACAAAAATGTGAATCTTGTAGGATAAAAAAGTTACATCTCTATACACCAAAATTAATAAATTAGCATGTAATTTCATAACCTAAACCTTGATTAACAGTAAATAATGGATAAAGGGAAGTTACATTACCCTTGTGAATTAAATACTCCATGGGTGGGCCTGCTATTCAGTCCATCAGTATGACATTGAAAGAACACACGTTACTTATTTTACTTTATTCCTAAGATTTGGATAATGTTTCTTAATAGCAGATACTTCTTGTTCTCTATTTCTGTACCACAAAGAAGGGTTTATTTAACAAAAATATGTGAGAAAACTCGGCCATCTGTTTTGAAAACAAATTATAACCTAAAATTTATATCATTTATCAAAGTAAATTTCATAGATTAAAGGGTTACAAATGAAACAATTTAAAAAGTATTGAATACTTAACAAATATTGAGAAGAACACATAAAAGAAATAATGATTTTGAATACCTAAAAATTTAAGTTTACTTTAGTAAAAATGTTATAACTCTAAATAGTGAGATATTATTATTAATAAATGTGAATGTATTGATAGCTTGTCATAAAGTATAAAATTATTTAATATTCCAAAAAATATACAATTGAACAATCTAAAACACAAAGTACAAATAGCCAATAAACATGAAAATATGTTCAATATCAATTAAAGTTCAAATTAAGACAACAATGAGGTCCCCCTATATTTGTTCTGTAGAAATTTTAACATTTTAAAGTATTATTCAAAGTTCTGGTGGAATTATAGATTAGTACAAATTTACTGGGAAGAATTTTGGCGAAGAAATCAAGTCTTTGAAAGTTCTCTTGTTATTTGATCCAGTATGTCTGCTTACCTAATATTATTTATAAAAGGAAATTTTAAAGGACCATATTTTTCAATAATGGGGATTATATAATTATAATACATCAATTAATAGAATATGTGGCCAGTAAAATTATACATTTGACAAATATTTACTATTGCAATGTTTTAAGTATAATTGCATTGAAAGAGTTATATAAAGTATTCCAAATTTGTAGAAATTTACAATTATGCATAAAACATCCTTGGCTTGTTTCTGATTTTAGTGGAAAGTTCAGTTTCTCACTGTTAAGCATAATGTTTAGCTGTGTGGTTTTTGTAGATGCAGCTTATTAAGTTGAGCAAGTCTCTTTCTATTTCTAATTTGAGGATTTTGTCATGAAAAGGTTTTGGATTTTGTCAAATGCTTTTTTTGTGTCTATTAAGATGATCATATTTTTTCTATTAATATTGTGTATTACATTAAGTGATTTTTGAATGTTGTGTAACCCTTTTATTCTTGGCACAAATACCATTGTTTATGGTTCATAATTCTTTTTATATGTTGCTGAATTTGGTTTGGTAGTATTTAGTTAAGGATTTTCATATCTATATTCAAAACTAATATCAATTGATAGTGGGTTTTTTTTCCCTTGTGAATCTTTGACTTTGATATCATGGTAATAGTGGCTTCATTGAATGTGTTTCAAGTATTCCTTCCTCTTCAGTTTTTTGGAAAAGTTTGTGAGGGTTTGGTATTAATTTTTTTTTAATGTTTGGTAGAATTAACCTGTAATTTAGGTTTGTGATTTTCTTCATGTGTTTTTAAGTTAAAAAATATTTATTTATGTATGATTAATATACATTATATTAGTTTCAATTGTACACATAATATTTGATCCTTGTGTATATTGTAAAATGATCACTACAGTCAGTCAACATCCATCATCATACATGGTTATAGAATTTGTTTTTTCTTACAATCAAAACTGGTAGGATTTACTGACTTAGCAACTTTCAAATGTGCAGAATTTATTAAATTATACTTGCATGCCATTTTACATCTTCATGATTTATTTATCTTATAACTGGAAATTTATATCTTTTTTATTCCCTTTACCCATTTTGCCCACCCTCCAGCCCCTGCTTCTGGCCACCCCCCAGTCTGTTGTCAGTATATATGAGTATGAGCTTGGATTTTTATTTTTGTTTTTTTAGATTCTACATGTAAGTGAGATATATATATATTTGTGTGTGTATATACATATGTTATATTTTATATATGTTATATATATTTTTACCTGTATAAATATATATTTTGTATATTATGTGAATGTTTTATATGTTATATTTTATATATATGTTATAACATATATATAATTACATGTAAGTGGCATCATATATATATCTTCTGTCTATAAGGCTGTCAAGGTCCATCTCTGTTGTCACAGATGGCAAGATTTCATTCTTTTTTATGATTGAATAATATTCCTCTGTGTGTGTGTGTGTGTGTGTGTGTGTGTGTGTGTCTGTATTGAATTTTCTTATTGATTCATATGTCAGTGGACACTCAAGTTGTTTTTATATCTTAGTTATTGTAAATAATGATTCAATGAACATGAAGGTGCATATATGAAGTTAGTATTTTTGTTTTCCTTAGCTAAATGCCCATATGTGTTATTACTGGATTGTATGGTAGTTCTATCTTAATGCTTTTGAGAAATTTTCATATTGTTTTCCACAGTGGTGTACCAATTCATATTCACCCCAGCATTGCCCTGGGTTTCCTTTTCTCTACATCCTTGTGACTCTTGTTATTTCTTGTCTTTTTGATACTAACAAATAGCTGGTTTAAGGTGATGTTTCATTGTAGTTTTAATTTGCATTTTCTGATGTTAGTAATATTGAGCATTTTTCATGTATCTGTTGGCTGTCCATATGTCTTCATATGTCTTCTTTGGAAAAATTCCTTTTCAGATACTCTGCCCGTTTTATACTTAGATTTTTGTTTTTTTGTTTTTGTTTTTGTTTTGCTGTTGTGAGTTCTTTATGTATTTTAGATATTAACCTCTTATCAGGTGTATGATTTACAAATTATTTTCCCATTTGTTTGCTTGCCTTTTCATTTTGTTGATGGTTTCCTTTGTTGTGCTTAAGTTTTTTATATTTTTTAAATAATTTAATTATTAAAAAATTTTTTTAAATGTTTATTTTTGAGAGAGCCAGAGACAGAGTGCATGCAGTAGAGGGGCAGAGAGGGAGACACAGAATCCCAAGCAGGTTCCAGGCTCTGAGCTGTCAGCACAGAGCTCAATGAGGGGCTCAAACTCAAAAACCAGGAGATCATGACCTGAGCTGAAGTCAGACACTTACCTGGCTGAGCCACCCAGGTGCCCCATGTGCATAAGCTTTTTAGTGTGATGTAGTCTTACTTGTTTATTTTTGCTTTTGTTGCCTTCAGTATGTTATGAGAGTAGTCTAGTTTAACTCTTTTGTATGTGGATGTCCACGTTTCCCAGTACAATTTATTGAAGAGACTGGCTTTTCCGCACTGTATATTCTTGACTTTTTATGGTCATAATTTAATTGACTGTATATATACATAGGTTTATTTCTGGGCTTTCTGTTCTCTTCCATTGATTATTGTGTTGCTTTTTGTCAATACCACCTGATTTAATTAATAAGCTGTGTAATATAATTTGAAGTCAGGGAATATGTTGCCTTCAGTTTTGTTCTTTTCAAGATTGCTTTGGCTCTTCAGGGTCTTTTTGTGGTTCCATACAAATTTTAGAATTGTTCATTCTATTTTTTTTGGTAAATGGCATTGAGTTTTGATAAGGATAACAGTAAATCTGTATAATGTTTTGAGTAGTATGGACATTTTTACAATATTAATTCTTCCTATATATGAACAAAGTATATCTTTCCATTTATCTTTGTTGTCTTAAATTTATTTTATCAGAATCTTAATAGTTTTCAGAGTACATGTCTTTCATCTCCTTGGTTAAATTTATTCCTAGATATTTTAGTTGTTTTTTTTAAATGTAGTTATAAATGGAATTATTTTTATACATTTTTCTGGACGTTTGTTATTAGTATATAAAATGCAAAAGAACATTCCTGAATATTGATTTCGTATCCCCTTTACTGAATTCATTTATTAGTTTTAACACTTTTTGGTGGGGTCTTCAAGGTTTTCCATACATAGTATTATTATCTGAAAATAGAGTTTTACTTTCTTTCAGATTTTGATAACTTTTCCTTTTCTTGCCTAATTGCTGTGGCTAAGACTTCAAATCCTATGTTGAATAAAAGTGGTGAGAGTGAGCATCCTTGTCTTATTCCTGATCCTGAAGTAAAAGCTTTCAGCTTTTCATCTTTGAGTATAATGTTACCTATGGGCTTGTTCATATATGGTCTTTATTATATTGAGGTATGTTCCCTCTATACTCGCTTTGTTGAGAGTTTTTCTCATATTTGTATGTTGAATTTTGTTTAATGTTTTTTTCTGCATCTATTGAGATAATCACATGATCTTTATCCTTCATTTGGATAATGTGTTATATCTTAGTAATTGATTTACAGGTATTGAACCATCCTTTTTATCCTTGGAATACATCTCACTTGATTATCATGTATGATACTTTTAATAAATTGTTGAATTTGATTTGATAATATTTTGTTGAGGATGGTTGTTGAAGACATTTTTTCATCAGAGGTATATTTTTTAAATTTATTTTTATTTTTTTGTTTATTTTTGAGAGAGATAGAGAGCACAAGTGGGGTAGGAGCAGGGAGAGAGAGGGTGACATAGAATCCTAAGCAGGCTCCAGGCTCTGACCTGTCAGCACAGAGCCCATTGCAGGGTTCAAACCCATGAACTGTAAGATCATGACCTGAGCTGAAGTCAGATGCTCAACTGACTGAGCCACCCAGGCAGCCCTGTTCATCAGGGATATTAACTGTAATTTCCTTTCCTTCTGGTATCCCTATCTCATTTTGGTATCAAAGTAATGCTTTCCTCAGGAAAAAAGGTTGTTCCTTCCTCTTCTATTTTTGGAAGACTTTGGGAAGGATTGGTATTAATTCTTTGAAATTTTGACAGAATATACTAGTAAAAACATATGGTGCTGAATTTTTATTTCTAAGGAGTTTTAAAAGTACTGTTCTGATCTTCTTAGTATTATGTAATCAGTTTGTTTAAAGTTTCTATTTCTTCATGATTCAATCTTTGAAGATGGTGTGTTTTTAGGAATTTAACCATTTTTTCTCTGTTGGTCAACTTATTGGCAAATCTTGCTCATAGTAGTTTTTTCATAATAGTTTTATATAATACTTTGTACATTTATAGTATCAGTTGTAATGTCTCCTCTTTCATTTCTGATTTTATTTATTTGAGCCCTCTCTTTTTTTCTTGGTGAGTCTGGTTAAAGATTTGTCAATTTCCTTTATCTTATCAAAGAACCAATTTTATTGATATTTTCTATTGAATATTTAGTCTCTCATTTATTTCTACTACTGTCTTTGTTATTTCCTTCCTTCTATTAATTTCCTTCCTTGTACTAAATTCTTCTTTTTATAGTTCCTTTAAAGTTTAGAGTCAGGTGTTTGTTTGAACTTTTTTTCTTTTTTCCTTGAGGTAAGCATTTATCCTGTGAACTTCCTCCTTAGAATTTCTTTTGCTGCATCTTGGAAGTTTTAGTATGTTGTATTTCCTTTTTTTTGTCTCAAATTATTTTTATTTGTTTTTGATTTCTTTGTTGATCCACTGGTTGTTTAGTAACATCTTGTTTGTCTCCACATATTTGTGAATTTTCTAGTTGTGCATTATAATTTCTAGTTTCGGGGTGCCTGGGTGGCTCAGTCGGTTAAGCAGCCGACTTTGGCTCGGATCATGATCTCACAGTCCGTGAGTTTGAGCCCTGCATCGGACTCTGTGCTGACAGCTCAGAGCCTGGAGCCTGTTTCAGATTCTGTGTCTCCCTCTCTCGGACCCTCCCCTGTTCATGCTCAGTCTCTGTCTCAAAAATAAAAAAACGTTAAAAAAAAATGTATAATTTCTAGTTTCAGACCATTGTGGTTGGAAAAGGTGCTTTATATCAATTTAATCTTAAATTTGTTAAGACTTGTTTTGTGGTCTAATGTATGATGTATTCCAGAGAATATTCCATGAGTACTTGAGAAACGTGTATTCTGGTGCTTTTGACTAGAATCTTCTGTATATATATCTGTTAAGTCTATCTGATCTAATGTGTCATTTAAATCAAGTGTTTCCTTATTGATTTTCTGTATGGATAATCTATTCATTGATGTAAGTTGAGTTAAAGTCCTCTACCCTTTATTCTGTTGCTGTCTGTTTCTCCTCTTAGGTTTGTTGATACTTGCTTTATATATTTAGGTGCTATCATGTTGGGAGCATAAATATTTACATATGCTATATCTTTTAATTCGATTGATCCCTTTATCAATATGTAATGCTCTTTATCTCTTATTACAGTCTCTTTTCTAAAGTCTATTTTTGTGTGAGATAAATACAGCTACCCCAGCTTTCTTTTGGTTTTCATTTTTATGGAATGTGTTTGTCCATTCCTTTACTCTCCTTCTGTGCTTGTCCTTAGTTCTCAAGTGAATCTCTTATAGGCAGAACATAGATGGATCTTTTTTTTTTTTTTTAATACATTCAGCCACTCTGTCTTTTGATTGGGAAATTTAGTCCATTTACATTTAAAGTAATTATTGATAGGTATGTACTTATTCTCATTTTGTTGTTTCCTGCCTGATTTGTAGTCCCCTTCTGTTTATGTCCTCCTTCTCTTGCTCTCTTCCTTTGTGGTTAGGTGACTTTATTTAGTGCTATGTTTAGATACCTTTTTCATTATCTTCCCTGTATCTACTATGTTTTTGCTTGGTGATTACTATGAGGCTTACATATTATAACTTATATTTATAACATATATTTTAAGTTCATGGCAACTTAAGTTTAAGTACATTCTAAAGCTCTACATTTTTACTCTCCCCACCCTTATATTTTGTTTTTGATATCATGTTTATGTCTGTTTATCTTATGCATACCTTAACTAAGTATTATAGTTGTTTTTACTACTTTTGTCTTTTAAACTTCGTCTTAATATTGTAAGTAAATACACTGCCTTTATTATATATTTTCCTTTATGAGTGTGATTTATTCTTTTTAATGTTTTCTTGTTACTTATTAGTATGCTTTCTTTTCAGCTTAAAGATGTCCCTTTAACATTTCTTGTAAGGCTCTTTTAATGCTGATGTACTACTTTAGTTTTTGCTCGCATTTAAAAATCTATTCCCCTTTTGGTTCTGAACCCTAACTTCCAGGTAGAGTATTCTTTGCTGAAAAAAAATTTTATAGCCTTTTGAATCTATCAAGCTACTTGATTCCTGCCTGTAATGTTTCTCCTGAAACATCTACTTATAGTCATATGGGAGTTCTCTTATATGTTAACAGCTGCTTTTTTCTTGTTGTTTTTAAGATTCTTTCCTTGTTTTTAACTTTTGATATCTTAATTATAATATGTCTTGGTGTGGGTTTCTTTGGGATCATCTTATTTGGAACTCTCTGGACTTCCTGGATGTGGACGTCTGTTTCTTTCCCCAGGTTAGGGATGTTTTCGGTGATTATTTCTTCCAATAAGTTTTTATCCCTTTTGGTCTCTCTTATCTTCTGGGAGCCCTGTAATGTGAATGTTAGTCCACTTGATATGCAATAAATGCTCAAGCTATCTTTGTTTCTTAAAAATTCTTTTTCTTTTCAGCTCCGATTGGGTGAGTTCCTCTGAGCTGTCTTCATGTTCACTGACCCTTTCTTCTTCTTTATCTAGTTGGTACTTGAACATCTCTAGTTTTTTGTTGTTGTTGTTTTGTTGTTTGGTTGGTTGGTTGGTTTTGTATTTTTAAGTTCTGTTTCTTCTGTTTGTAACTTTATTATATTTCCTATTTATTTGTTGAAGTTCATTTTGTTCATGCATTCTTTCCTCAACTTTAGTGACCAATTTTGATCATACTTTGAACTCTTTGTTGAGTAAATTACTTATCTCCATTTCATTAGGGTTTTTTTTTTTTGAGATTTTCTTCTTGTGTGTGTGTGTGTGTGTGTGAAACTCTTTGTGTTGATTTCTGTGCATTAGAGAAACAGCCACTTCTCCCAGTCTTGAAGGTTTGGCCTTGTTAAGGAGATGAAACTTATTGTTCAACCCTGTCCTAGCTGTTGTGAGTCTCCCAAACTTTTGTGATTATCCAAGGTAAACTATTTTATTTTTATAGCTTCCCGTAGTTGAAAGTGTGCTAAGACCAATAAGGATCCCAAAGAAAAGGATTTCATTCAACATATAGATTCAGGCTGATTAAGTTTAGACCCTCAAATGATAACTTTTAAAGATTTCAAATATATGCAGTCTTTTGCAACCATAAGTATAAGCCCCAAAGACCCCCTCAGAGCCAGGAAATCTGGAATTGTCCACTGGGAAGAAGTCACAAAAATTGGGACTCCAGATAAGTGCATGGGTTGCTTTCTGAGAGATACCAGTAAGCTGTAGCCAGGCAGAGAGAGAATGCAAAGATGCTCTCCCTCAGCCTACATTCCCTGAGAGCACCTCCATAGCCTCTAGATGTGGCTAATCCTAAAACCTTCCCCTAAGGCTGAAGCTCCAGGACTAGCAAGTAAGCATCTCTCATGGAAACGCTAGGGGTGTGTGTCAGTCTGCTATCTGTGCAGTGTCCTGGGTGTGGTAGCCAGGCAAGAGTTGTCTCTGTAATTGTCACATTCCTGGGGAACCAAGGAACACAAACCCTGTTGCCACTAGAGTTTCCCCTTGGCAGCAGCCACAAAAGTAAGGACACCAGATATAAAAATTGGGGTACCAGGCATATATAAGAACTCCCCTCATAGAGAATGCTGGCACTCTGAAGCACAGCAGAAGGAGAGCCCAAATATAGTGCCCATTTCTGTGAAGTGTTAGGGAAGGTTTACAGCCAACTCTTAGATCTGTGTTTAATTAGAGGCCTGCCCTCGGGCTGAAGCTATGATGATAAGCTAATAGGCCTCTTTACATAAAGATTGAGCTCCTGGGAATGTTGCTTCTTGCTGTGCCCTGAGGGTGGTAGCTATTTAAGAATTCTTTCTCCATTGGTTACAGTACTGTAGAACTTGTGTCATAAGCTGTACTGGCTACTAGAGTGAGGTGATGTAAAAGTTGCCATGGCAGCTCCTGCAAAAATTTGGGCATCAGTGAAGGGTATGTTTTTTCTTATAAGATATCAGTTATCTGGAGTGAGGCAGAGGAAGTGTGCAAATACTGCCTTCACCAGCCTCTGTTCCTTGAGAGCCCCTTGTAGGACCCTATGGTGTACCAGACCAAAAGCCTTCTCTAAGCCAAAGCTCCTGGACAAGCAAATAGACTTCTTTCTCTGAAAGACTGAGTATGTTTCAGTCTTCTGACTATGCAGTGTCTTGAGAGTGGTAGTCTGCTAAGAATTTTCTCTCCAATTGTTACAATCCAATGGTACCAAAAAATGAAAACCCCAGGCTTCCTGAGCCAGGTGACTAACAGGTATCCCCTGGGTGGTGGCAAAAATTGGGTCACCAGACATAAATATGGGGGCACCACACAAGTGTAGAATCTCCCCTCCAGGAGATAGAAGTTCTCTGGAATATGTCAGGGAAAGCACATGATATGGGTCCCATGGGTGAGCCTACACAGGAGCCCTTTAAGTTGTTCCTCAGTTGGCCACACCCACATGGGCCTTAATGGTGTGAGATTTGTTGATTTTAAAGCCAGATGTTCTGGGTGCTTATTTCTCAGGTGCTGGTCTTAAAAGTTGGGGAATGAACCCTTCACTCCTCAGGGAAGATCTCCAGGTTTTGAGTTCTCTCCCAATTGTGAGTTGCCATGCAAAGGGTGGGGTTTATGGCAAGATTGTCTCAGTCTTTCCTACCTGTTTCAATGTGGTTTTCCTTTGATTTGCCTAATGTGAATGGGTCACTCTGTCAGTTTTTAGGTTTATTTCAGAGGAAATTGTTTTGTATATAGTTGTAGATTTAGTGTGTCTGTGGGAAGAGTGAGTTCAGGATCTTCCTGTATTGCTATCTTGAACGAAAACCTATGATAAGTTTTTAAATCACTAATTCAGTCTTAGCTTCGTAGAGGCCTATTCAATGTTTCTATTTTTCCTGAGTGAGTTTCGGTAATTTGTGTCTTTCAATAAGTTGGGGAGTGATTCTTTTCCTACCCTTTCATAAGTTATATTCATTTGCTGGCATATTGTTGTTTATAGTATTCTCTTACAAACTTTTGTATTTCCTAAGATTGGTAGTGATGTTCTTTCTTCTTCTTCTTCTTCTTCTTTTTTTTTTTTTTTAAGTAAGATCTGTGCCCAGTGTGGGGTTTGAATTCATGACCTCAGGATCAAGAATTGCATGCTCTACTGACTGAACCAGTCAGGTACCCTCTCTTTAGTTTTTGATTTAATAATTTGAGTATTCTTTCTCTCTCTCAACTTTTTAAAAAAATTTTTTTTAATGTTTATTCATTTTTGAGAGATAGAGACAGAGTCTGAGCGGGGAAGGGGCAGAGAGAGAGGGAGACACAGAATCTGAAGCAGGCTCCAGGCTCTGTGCTGACAGCTCAGAGTGGAGCTCAGACTCATGAACTGTGAGATCATGACCTGAGCCGAAGTCAGACGCCCAGCTGACTGAGCTGCCCAGGTGCCACCCCCCCCTTTTTTTTTTTTTTTTTTTAGCAATCTAGCTAAACATTTTCCAATTTTATAGGTGTTTTCTAAGAACCAACTTTTGGTTTAGCTTATATTTTTTAAATATATTTTTACCCCAGTTTTTTATTTATTTCCTTCTGCATACATTGGGCTGAATTTTTTTTTCTAGTTTCTTAATATGGAAAGTTATGTTATTGATTTGGATCATTGTTTTTTTTTTAATTTTTAAAAATTTATTATTTGAGAGAGAGAGAGCAGACACAGGAGGGGCAGAGAGAGAGGGAGAGAGAGAATCTCAAGCAGGCTTCATGCTGTGAGTGCAGAACCTGATATAAGTCTTGATCTCATAACTGTGAGATTAGGACCAAAGCCAAAACCATGAGTCAGATGATTTACTGAGCCAGATGACCTGAGATAATAATTCTTTTTAGAAAGTATTAGTACATTTTATTTTTTTTTAGTAAAATTTTTGGTTTCCATCCAAAACTAGATGAAAAATAGAGTTTATCTCATATCCCTCCACTTCCCCTACCCCACCCATAGCTTCTACCACCAACAACCAAATGTGGTACGTCAGTTAAAATCAATGAACCACATTGACATATGATTACCAACAAAAGGTTCATAGGAGATGTAAGTAAATATAGAGATATATAGTATCCATGGACTTTTAATACTGGTAAGGTGTCAATTTCTACTAACTAGTCTATAGATTCTATAGAATCCAAATAAAAGTCCTGACAGGCTTTGTTTTAGAAATTGATTAGCTAATTCTAAAATTCATCTGAAAATGCAAATATCTTAGATAAACCACAACAACTGGAAACAGAGGAATAAAATTGAAGAGCTAATTCTACTTGATTTTAAGACAAATTTTTTTTTCAATACTTTAGAAGTGTTTCTCCACTGCCTTCTTGATTACATTATTTTTCATGAGACATCTGCTGTCATTCTTTTTTTTTTTTCCCTGCATCTCTGCTTAACATGTCTTTTTAATTTGGACTGCTTCTAAGGTTTTCACTTTATCTCTCATTTTGAGCAATTTGATTTATAATATGTCTTAATTTCATTTTTTTCTTATACTTGCAAATTGTGGAGCTTTTTGGATCTCTGGGTTTATACTTTTCATAAAATTTGGAAAATTTTTAGTCATTTATTTATACAAATTTTTCTTTCTGTTTTCCTTTCCTTTCTCTCTTTTGGGACTCTCTCTCTATATATATTAGGTCCCTTGAAGTTGCTCACAGCTTACATTTTTTTAAATTGCTCTTTGAAATATAATTAACATGCCAAAAAATTCAATAAAGTATACAATTCAATGTTTTAGTATGCATCTCTGTAAATATACTAACAACATTGAGCTTTGCTACTAAAAAAATACACTTTTTAAAAAATTATTTTTCCATGTGCTTCATTTTGCGTAGTTCCTTTTGCAGTGTTTTGAAGGCCACTAATATTTTCTTCTTTTCTCTTTTGCAATATATAACCTGGAAATACTCTCATCCAGAGATTTTTTTCGTTTCAGACATTGTACTTTTATATCTAGAAGTTTGATTTGGGTTTTTTATATGTCATCTAAATCTGTACGCAAACTTTTAAACATACAGAGGAAAGTTATGGTAATTATTTTAATTAATAATTATTTTAAAGTAATTTTAATTACTTTATTTCTAACAATGGTTTTTCATCAATTTCAATTGGTTGATTGTTTTCATCATTATGTGTCATGTTTTCCTGATTATAAATCATGAGATTAGCCTTGTTGGATGCTGAATATTTTTGCATTTCTATAAATATTTCTGTGCTTTGTTATGGAATTTAGTTAAATACTAAAAACTTTGATCCTTTTGGGTCCTTCTTTTAAGTTTGGTTAGATGGGAACAGAGCAGTTATTAATTAGCTGAGAAAGACCCTCATATGTCCTCTGCCCAAATGGCTCATATATTACAAAGTTTTTCTAATCTGACTAGTGGGCACATTCTGGGTCCTAAATGGGCACAAGAACTCTTTCTTCTAATCATTTAGCATGATTCTTTCTGCACCCCTGGGTATTTTCCTCACACTCGTTATCATCAGTACTCAGCTAAGTCCTCCAGGAACACCCTCTACAGATCTGTATTTTCTCTGCATGTCTCTCTCCCATCTTCTGTATAATTTCCGGAATATTCAGTCTTGTTCTCTACAGAATTTCAACTTTGAGATTGACATCAGAGATTCTTTCAGGTTCCATCTGGGCTCTTCCTTACTGTCATGCTTGCCTAAAAATCCTCTCAAGGCTTTAAACTGAGGTAACCATAGCACCCACCTTATTTGTTTTCTGTCCTTTAGGGATCACTGTCCTTCATTGTCTGAATGGCCAATGTCTTCAAAACCTTTATGTTTTGTTCAGTATTTTGGTTGTTTCAGTCAAGAGGGTAAATCCAGTCCATTTTCTTCAATTTTGGCCAAACATAGATGTGTCCTCATTGATTTTTGTTGAAGCTTTTATTTACCTAGTATGAAATTGGACCACCTGGTAAAAAGCATAAAATCATAAAAGCAATTAATCGACCTCCAGTTTCTCATTTTTTTTCCTCTACCACTTATCTATACAAGTATATTATTATTTTTTTAAGCTTATAAATAAAGTATATTATTTTGGTTTAAAGTAATCTTATACTGAGTCGATCTAACATAGTAAGTCTGAACAACTGTAATGAATATCAGTCTCATATTTCTTTAATTTTCATCAAAACTCAACTCATCAACTTCATTTTTCATGTTCCCAAATAATAACTGTTAGTGTTCTCTGACTACAAAAATAGATGATGTCTATGCATAATGAAAACCAAATCATATCAGTATTTTCTACTCAGTCTGAGATAATGTACACTCCTCTCTCTGTTGTGTATTATGCTCAACAGCTACTGATCAGAATTAGGTCTTTTTTTTTATAACTTTTTTGTAATGCTAAACCTGTTAATTAGAATTTTGCTATCATGAGTTTTTCAATAATCATTTTTTTAAAGAAAAAAATTGTAGTGTTAAACTCAACAGTAGCTGGTCAAGATGCTAAAATGATGATACAATATTTATATTGTATTGAAAGTGTCCTGTGTAATGCAAGTCACTTTTTGACCATTTGTCCATATATTAACATTGCTGGGTGACACTGAAGCCCTTTCTATACTTCGTATTCAGCAATTTAAGCTTTGGCTCAATCTGTGTAGGCAGTGACTAGAAGGAATTATCAGGTGGTGATGGGTTGTTGGGGAGACAGAGACTTAAAAAAGAAGGAAAGGATGGAAACTTGGCCAGTATTTATGCTGGGTACTGAAGATTATACTAAATCAAAGGAAGTTACTGTATTTTTGACCTCTGCATAGGGACAGATACAAACCTTAGAATTCTTTTTATTATTAAAACCTGAAAACTGAAATTAAGAATAATAGGCAGGCTTAGACTAACATTCAAGAAAAAAACCCAATAGTGTTGCCTAATCAAGTTTCTGATTTATCTCTTGCAATGTATGCTATGCCATCAGATTTATATAAAAGAGTGTTCATTTGTTTGATTTTAATTGGAAGCTTATGAAAATATCTCTAAATTTTTCATAGTATATATAAATGATGATTTTAAAATTGCTGAAATATGCTGTTTTTATTGACTTAAACCTAAATAGAATTCATTTCTTTTTTTTTTTTTTTTTTTTTTTTCAACGTTTATTTATTTTTGGGACAGAGAGAGACAGAGCATGAACGGGGGAGGAGCAGAGAGAGAGGGAGACACAGAATCGGAAACAGGCTCCAGGCTCTGAGCCATCAGCCCAGAGCCTGACGCGGGGCTCGAACTCCCGGACCGCGAGATCGTGACCTGGCTGAAGTCGGACGCTTAACCAACTGCGCCACCCAGGCGCCCCTAGAATTCATTTCTAAAGGAACCAGAATGTGGAAAAATTTTTGCTTTGAATAGTGATCAAAGCCTGGGTGGCCCAGTCAGTTAAGGCATCCGACTTCGGCCCAGGTTATGATCTTGCAGTTTGTGAGTGAGCGCCCCGCATCTGGCTCTGTGCTGACGGCTCGGAGCCTGGAGCCTGCTTCAGATTCTGTGTCTCATTTCTCTCTGCCCCTCCCCACTTATGCTTTGTCTCTCAAAAATAAATAAATGTAAAAAAAATAATAGTGATCAAGTAAAATAGATCAGTTCATATGTAACACATAAAAATAAATTGCCTTTCTCTTAAACATGTTTTATGTTGATCAAAGTTTATGGTTCAACTGACTTTGATATTTAAGCATTTATGGTGGGTATATTTAAAGTAAAAAGAACCTTTTATAACAGTTCATTGAGTTTATTGAATAGTTCACACACTTTCAATATTCCTTTCTTTTGGTACATGTATGAATGTTATTCTCCAGTTGATCATGCATAAACTTGGTTTTATTTTGTATTTTCTGATAATGTTTAATAATCTTACCTATAGAAGACTCATATTAAAATTCAGTATCTCATTAAATTTCTACATGAATTCAATTTAGGAATTTAAGAATTTCAGCATTACCTTGAGAAATTATGTAATTTAAAAAAAAAGAAAGAAACCTTCCAGAAGAAACAGTGTCCTATGTCTTTTGTATTGTTTTTATTTATTTATTTTTTCTTTTTTTTATGCCATGCACAGTGCTGGCTCTCTGAGAGCCAGACACAAAATGAGAGTGACATGTCAAACACATGGATATCAAGGATGTGGTTACCTTAGCAACAGGAAGCATATAAAAGCCCTCAGAACTTACCTTCCTACTCCTGGGACATTTCAGAGTTTCAGATACTGTAAATACGGGTGAATATGATGTCTATAAGAGACATCACAAACAAAGTATTATAATGTAAAGTAACCCAAGTTTTTCTCACAGTACCGAGAATGTAAATTGTAATTCACTCCCTTTCTGAAAATGGGTTAGTGGTGGTCTAAACCAAAGGTAGAACAACACTTCTGGACTTTATATTCTATAAAAATAGAAGGTACATTAAGTTTCATAGATTTACACATGTACATAGAATTTGAAGTTCTGTTATAGGTTTTGAAAGATTTGTTAATTTTAATTTCCTTTTGAATGATAAAATGCATTAAGATTCTGAATTACTATAGAAATAACATTGGAAAAATGCTCCACAGAGATTAGAGCCGCACAAAAATGTAGTGAAAGTAGGTTTGCTCTAGTAGATAGTTGAACTATAAGAATTAGATCTGTCACTGGATGGGAAAGCCCTTCTGAAATTTTGCCAAAGTAAAAATGACATTTGTCTTTAGTAAGAAAAACCTACCTTCATCACTACTATCTCAAAAAAAAAAGGTTTTGTTTTAATGTTAATAGTGGAAAACATTCTAAATATCTATCATCATCTATCCAAATTAATTTGTAATTACTTTCTCTTGCTGATAGTCTTCATCATTATGTCTGTGTTTTCCTCTTATTGAAATAAATGTCTTATAGTTCTTTTCTGTAGGGAAAATCTCTGTCTGTCTCCTCTCTCTCCCTCTCCCTCTCCCTCACCTTCTCCCTCACCCTTTCTTCCTTTCTCTCCTTCCTTTCTTCTCTCTCTTGCTCATGTTAGTTATGTTCTCTTTACCTCTTTCTATTTATCTAACTTGCATATTAAATGGCCCATAATACCCACACATATGAAATGAATGGACCCTTTTTCTCTGTACAAAAAAAAAAAGAGTTTGGTTCTTAGATTTGCTAAATAGAGTGGTATATTTGAACCCTTGATTTCTCATATTACTCTTATTTCAACTAACACCTTCACTGTTAGAAGACTCAGTGATGAATCAACTATGATGCAGCACTTTTTGACAAGCCTAAATGACAGACAACATCTAATATTTCAAAGAATTTAATAGATATGCTCACTCTCTATTCATCTAAACTTCTTGAGTTTGAACTGCATAGGAGCTAAATCATCTTAAAGCAAAGTGCCCAGGACCTATTATCCGAACTCACTTCAGAAATCCCTTCACTGATTTATGATTTACTGTTATGTTATGCTATCAGGATTTATGAAGGATCAATATAAGAATCACCTATTTGAAATATGGTCTGTGTCCTTACAGAACATGGCTTGAAAATTTCAGCCACTGTTATATGAGAAATCATACAATAGACTTTATTTCTTAATTTAGTTTCAGAAATTTTTATCTGTCAATTTATTTGTACATTTCTCTCCTTTCCATGTATTTCTTTGTCAGAAAATGACAACTATATAAATCAATATATATTTTGAAGAAAATTTTAATCCTCGGGAATCTTAAACAGATTGGCAAATTGTGATAACAGATATCACTTGTTGAATGTACACTATACCAGGCCTAGTTCTAAGTACCTTATGCATATTGACCCTTCT